>NC_034610.1:54913504-55069369 GCF_900095145.1 Mus pahari | reverse complement strand
TTGGATGGAACACAGGGTCCCCAATGGAGGAGCTAGAGAAAGTACCCAAGGAGCTGAAGGGGTCTGCAACCCTATAGGTGGAACAACAATATGAATTAACCAGTATGCCCAGAGCTCGTGTCTCTAGCTGCATATGTAGCAGAAGATGGCCTATTCGGCTATCATTGGGAAGAGAGATCCCTTGGTCTTGCAAACTGTATATGCCCCAGTACAGGGGAATGCCAGAGCCAAGAAGTGGGAGTGGGTGAGTAGGGGAGCAGGGGCAGGGGGAGGGGGAGGGTATAGGGATCTTTTGGGATAGTATTTGAAATGTAAATAAAGAAAATATCTAATAAAAAAAATTATATCTGGCCACTTTGCTGCAGTTGTTTATCAGGTTTAGCAGTTCTGGTGGAATTTAGGGGGTCACTTAACTATATAATATATAATCATATCATCTGCAAACAGTGATATTTTTTATTTCTTCCTTTCCAATTCACACCCCTTTGATCTCCTTTTCTTGTCTAATTGATGTGGCTAGGACTTCAAGTACTTTATTGGATAGATAGGGAGAGAGTGGGCAGCCTTTTCTCTTCCCTGATTTTAACGGGATTACTTCAATTTCCTCTTCACTTAGTTTGATGTTAGCTACTGGTTTGCTGTATATTGCTTTTACTATGTTTAGGTATGAACCTTGAATTCCTGTTCTTTTCAAGACTTTAACAGTGAAGGTGTGGTAAATATTGTCAAATGCTTTCTCAGCATCTAATGAAATGATCATGTGGTTTTTTTCTTTGAGTTTGTTTATATAGTGGATTATGTTGATGGATTTACATATATTGGAACATCCCTGAATCCCTGGGATGAAGCCTACTTGATCATGGTGGATGATTGTTTTGATATGTTCCTGGATTAGGTTTGAGATAACTTTATTGAGTATTTTTACATCAATATGCATAAGGGAAATTGGTCTGAAGTTCTTCTTTGTTGGGTCTTTGTGAGGTATAAGTGTATTTGTAGCTCCATAGAGCAAATTAGGTAGTGTTCCTTCTGTTCCTATTTTGTAGAATAGTATGAAGAGTTTTGGTACTAGATCTTCTTTGAAGGTATGATAGAATTCTACACTAAAATCATCTGATGCTGTTTATGGGATATGGGGCCATTTAGATGGTTTATCTGATCCTGATTTAACTTTGGCACCTGGTATCTTTCTAGAAAATTGTCCGTTTCATCAAGATTTTTCAGTTTTGTTAACTAAAGACTTTTGAAGTAGGGTCTGATAGTTTTTTTGTTTTTTTTTTTTTAATTTTCTTAGTTTCTATTGTTATGTGTCCCTTTTGTTTTGTTTTGTTTTTTTTTTAATAAATGTGGGTGCCCTTGCATTTGGATCATAGATGTTAAGAATTGAGAGTTAGTCTTGGTACATTTTTCCTTTGATGAGTATGAAGTGCTCCTTATCGTTTTTGATAACTTGTGGTTGAAAGTCAATTTTATTTGGTATTATCATGGCTACTCCAGCTTGTTTCTTGGGACCATTTGCTTGGAAAAATTATTTCCAGCCTTTTATTCTGAAGTGTGTCTGTCTTTGTCACTGAAGTTTGTTTCCTCTATGCAACAAAATGCTGGGTCCTGTTTATATACCCAGTCTATTAGTCTATTATCTATTAGAGGGCTATATACAAATAACTCAATAGGGTAGACTCCATAGAATCAAATGACCCTATTAAAAATGGGGTACAGAGCTAAACAAAGAATTTTCAATAGTGGAATACCAAATTGCCTAGAAGCACCTAAAGAAAAGTCCAACATCCTTAGTCATCAGGGAAATGCAAATCAAAACAACTCTGAGATTCCACCTCACACAAGTTCCAGTGTATAAGATGAAAAACTCAGGTGACAGCAGATGCTGGTGAGAATGTGGAGAAAGAGGAACACGCCTTCACTGTTGGTGGGATTGCAAGCTGGTACAACCACTCCATAAATTAGTCTGGCAGTTCCTCAGATATTAGGACATAGTATTACCTGAGGATCCAGTTATGACTCCCATTATTTACTCCTGGGAACATACACAAAATATTCTCCAACATATAACAAGGACATATGTTCCACTATGTTCATAGTAGCCTTATNTATAATAGCCAGAAGCTGGAATGAACCCAGATGTCCTTCAATAGAGGAATGGATGCAGAAAATGTGGTAATTTTACACAATGTTATACTACTCAGTTATTAGAAACAATGAACTCATGAAATTCTTAGGCAAATTGATGGAACTAGAAAATATCAGCCTGAGTGAGGCACCCAATCATGTAAGAACTTACATGACATGTACTCACTTATAAGTGGGTACTATCCCTAATGCTCAGAGTATCCAAAGTGCTTAGGTTATTCTTAGTAAGGGGAACAAAACACTCATGAGAGCAAATATGGAGACAAAATGTGGAGCAGAGCCTGAAGTATAGGCTATCCAAAGACTGCCCCACCTGGGAATCTATCCTATATACAGTCACCAAACCCAGACCCTATTGTGGATGCCAAGAAGTGCATGCTGACAGGAGTGTGATGTAGCTGTCTTCTGAGAGGCTATGCTAGAGGCTGACAAATACAGAGGCCGATGCTTGCAGCCAACTATTGGACTAAGCATGGGGTTCCCAATGGGGTCCCCAGTGTAGTAGTTAGAGAAAAGACTGAAGGAGCTGAAGGTGTTCACAACCCATTGGAAAAACAACAATATCTACCAACCAGACCCCCAGAGCTTCCAGGAACTAAATCACCAACCAAGGAGTCCACATGGAGGGATCCATGGCTCCAGCTCTATACATAGCAGAGGACTGACTTGTCAGTCATCAATTGGAGAAAAGGCCCTTGGTCCTGTGAAGGCTTGATACCCCATTGTTGGGGAATTCGAGGGCGGGAAGGCAGGTGTCTGTGGGTGAGTGGGGGAGCAACATCCTTGCACAGGGGAGGGGGGAAGGGATAGAGGATTTAGGTGGGAGGGTGGGAAAGGGAGTAACATTTTAAATTAAAATAAAGAGAATATCCAATAAAAAATGAGTAACAATAGTGATGGACATGTCCCCAGGCAACTGCAGAATTTGTATGGAGGTCAAACGACATTTCTGTCTTATCTGGTTGCACTAATGGGAGGCAAAAAGTCTTTGAGGGGAACATTTCACAAGTACCTCTCTCTCATAAAATTTGGAATGAAGGAGGAATTTTTGAAGAGAAAATGCATGTGCAGTGTCTGGAGACCAAGCAGAGAGTATGTAATCAAGAAATTAGGTAATAGTAGGAGAAAGGATTAATCAGAATGGTAAAGCAGACAAGTGGATATTATTGTGAGAGGGGTGAGAAGCTTTGGACTCAAAGCTCAGGGAGCTCTGGTGAAGCTAAAGCACTTTTGGACACCTATGGACAAGTTGGTGAAGGATTGAAGGGTTTAAAAGGGATGGGGACCCCACAAAAAGACCAACAAACTCAACTAACCTGGAGCTCTCAGAAACTGAACCACCAACCAAAGAACACACACACACACACACACACACACACACACACACACACACACAAAACTGGTATGCAGTCCCTGGCACATATGTAGCAGACAGACAAGAAGCTCAATATTCATGTGGCCTCTCTAACAACTGAGACAGAGGCTCTTCCTAAAGTTGTAGCCTGACTGTGGTACCCTTCCCCAACAGAGATGCCTTGTCTAGCTTCAGTAGGAGAGGTCACTCATAGCACTATAGAGGATTGATATGCTACAGTGGGGGAATACAAAAGGAGTGGTCCACCCTCTCAGAGGAGAAGGAGATAGAGAATTGGGAGAGGGTCTCTGTGAAAGGGAGACTTGTGAGGGGGCAGTGCTTGGAATGTAAATAAATACATATAATTTTTTAAATGGGAAAAAAACAATGTGATATGGGACTTTGGAAGAAATGAATATTTAGGAAATGAGGCATGATAAATAGACCATTTTCAAGAAGTAAAGAAAATATTAAGGAAGAGACATGCTCTTTGTGGAGATTCGCTTTAGATTTGATGTTTATTGTGTGACCTTTGATGAAGTGTCTGTACCTCACAAAATATCTGCACATAAAGATAATTGTTTTTTATTTAAGAGCTATTTTGACCTTTAGACAATTTTAATATATATATATATATATATATATATATATATATATATATAGAGAGAGAGAGAGAGAGAGAGAGAGAGAGAGAGAGAGAAATACTAGACATGCTCAGGATCCTGGAAACATTTGGAACAACCCCGTGGGCATTTAAGTAGCTAGATTTTGCAGGGTTCGAACACACACAGTTAAGCTTGTACGTCTCACCAATAAGAGTGAGGCAGAACCAGTCAGTAGAACTCTCTTACACCTGGACTGAAACTAAAGCAATATAGTCTGTTTTGGTTTGTTTGCTTGTTTGTTTTTGTTGTTGGTTTTGGTTTGTTTGTTTTTGAAATAGGATTTCATTATGTTACCATCTATCCAGGTCAGGTCATGTAGGTCAGGCTGGCCTTGAATTCACAATTATCTGCTTGCCTCTGTGGGGCTTAAAGAATGCCCCATAATGAAGACCATTTGCAGAGACAAAGCAAAGCAAGATCTTTCTGGCAGCTATTCTGATAGCAGTAAACATTAAAATAATCAGTAGAAATCAACCTTTAGCATATTTGAGCTGGACTGTCATGTTCTCATTATCTCCCACAATACTACCTTTCTCTTGAGGCTATTACTGTGGAACTTAAAATACTCAATGAACTTATTCTTAATTAATTAGTTAATTTAGTGTATGTGTGTATAAGAGAGGGAGAAAGAGAGACAGAGAAATGGAAATAGGGATCTATCTATCTATCTATCTATCTATCTATCTATCTATCTATCAATGATAGATCAAGCATATGCAATATTCCCTGTCCCTAATTTATAATTTAATAGTAATTGTTTCCTAACCAAGTCATTAAGGGAAAGGGCTTGATATTCAAGCTACCAGCTAGGCTGTCAGGTACAACCTTGCTTTTATTGATTTTGTTATATTCTGTTGCAGAAAGTAAAGCACACATTATATCCTTTTTGTTTTTAAAGGTTGTACTGGCTAGTTTTGTGTCAACTTGACACAGGCTAGAGTTATCACAGAGAAAGGAGCTTCAGTTGGGGAAATGCCTCCATGAGATCCAGCTGTAAGGCATTTTCTCAATTAGTGATCAAGCTGGGAGGTCCCCTTGTGGGTGGTGCCATCTCTGGGCTGGTAGTGTTGGTTCTATAAGAGAGCAGGCTGAGCAAGCCAGATGAAGCAAGCCAGTAAGGAACATCCCTCCATGGCCTCTGCATCAGCTCCTGCTCCCTGACCTGCTTGAGTTTCAGTCCTGACTTCCTTGGTGATGAACAGCAATGTGGAAGTGTAAGCCCAATAAACCCTTTCCTCCCCAACTTACTTCTTGGTCATGATGTTTGTGCAGGAATAGAAACCCTGACTAAGACCAGCATAGTGGGGTATTCCTGTGACAACCTGACCATGTCTTTGGGAGGACTGTGGAAGGACTTTGGAACTTTGGGCTAAAAGATCTATTCTGTCTTAAGAACTCTGTGGGATGTTGTGTAGGAGCTTGGAAGATAATGTTGAGAACAGTGCAGAAGATGGAGGCCTGGGTTGTGAAATTTCAGAGGGAAGATTAAAGACTATTTTCAGGGCCAATGCTATTTGGATTGTGAAGATTCTGTGGTTCTGGTTAGCTGGGGCTGAAGAATCAGCTGCGATTAACAAGATACCAGAACCACTAAAGTAAAACCTTTGCATTACTGGGACTATTGATGCTGGTTAGCTGGAGCTAAGAAATTAGCAGTGATTAAGAAGAGACAGCATCACTGAGGTGAAATCGTCTGGGAAGTGTTTTCTGAGAGCACAGAGGCTGTGTTCCAGAGATAGCCAAAGTTGTACCTTGTGCTGTGGCTGGACTGAGTAATGTTTAAGAGTTATCCAGGTGGTACTGGTTTTGAAGGCATGAAGGAATCTCGAAGAGCAGCTGAGGCGTGGCACTGTGAGAGGCCATGGAAGGCCATTGGTGAAGGTGTAGCCTCAGTTACAATTGATAGTCCAGGACTGAAGGGGTCATGCAAAGGAGTTTAGGCTTGGCACCATGAAGAGAGCCGATGAGAGGCTATTGTTGAAGTCAAGCTACAGTGGAAGACAGTAGCGTTTTGGAGATGCCAGTACAATGAACTGACCACCAAGAACAGCAGCAGCAGTGGAATACAGGCAGCTGGAGCCTAGAAGATAATGTGTGTTCTATTTCAACTCAAAGAAATGCTTTCTCCCTCAAGATGATTTTGTCAAGTATTTGACTGGTGCAACAAGGTAAGCAACTAATACACAGATTTCAGAAATGTGTTGGGAAGGTCAGAAGTCAAATATAAAAGTGATTCCATGTCCATAAGAACTTAAGTTGGGTTTATAGATGGCTCTGTTTAGGTGCATGCATAGTATAAAGGGGAGTGACCGTCCTTGGATCTTCCTTATAAATAATCTATACCATTCACAAGGATTCTTCTTTCCTGGCCCCAAGGCCCTATCTCCTAGTGAGTTGAAGTTATAGTTTTAGCATTTAAATATATTCCAGGGTGGGTGGAGGGTTTTCAGACGATGGCACAATCACCATTAGGAAACAAAATTTAATTCCAAAGAAATAATTTTCCATCATAGAGTAGTGATTGTGTTCAGAAGGTATTTCTGGCTTAGACTAGATTATTGATATGATTAACGCAGGTTTATTTAATGGTCTCTTTTCAGATAGGCCATTATTACCACTTATTTTTAACAAAAAAGGAACACAATGAAATATCATAATTCTGAAAATAATATCATTCACCAAGGCCCACATCTGGCAACTATTGTACATTTTCTTAATATTCAAAATGGGCAGTTTCATTTGCCTCGAGATTCCCTAAAAGAGATTATTAAGAGTAGACAGCACAGGGAAGGGTCTCTTGTCCTAATGCATGGTTTCAAACTGCACTTTCCATCAAGAGTCAATGAAACTGACTTAGCTGCAGAAATCAGTTACAGCAGAACAGCTCATTTGCCATCCAGTAAGACCCTAGCTGTGTTTTTAAAGAACTCCTGTGCTCTGAAAACAATGATAACAGCCCTTAGGTAGTATTGGGGATTGTGTGTGTTTTCAAACAGTTGCCCATCTCATTTGGAGAGATTGGATAAGCATCATTAATGTGGGTAGTTCAAATCAGTCAAGGCACATTTCTGGAAGACTTATATTAAACATGATTAAGAACTGCTGTGGTTTGCCAACAGATACTATTCTGAATCACATTAATTTCTGCATTTAAAATTACGTGACTTCTTTTAGTGCTTCAGGAGTACATTTTTCATCTACTGAAGAAAAGGATATAGTGGAGTGATTCCATTATGCACTATTCTTTGGCCTATAAAGTATGCAAATGTTGCTGAAAAATGCCATAGCAAGGCCACTTGGTCAGCACCATTCTCAAATGTAGGGCTAAGACTGTAGGAAAAGAACAAGTTTCTTGCCTCCAGAGTGTTAGAGAGGAATGTGCAAAAGTAAAAGTGGTTGTGACATCCCTCAAATGTCATTTAAATTTTACTCTAATAGGATAAAGTCTAATGATCCATTATTTCTTTAAAATTATTTTTAAATATACACAATGTTATTTACTATTTTAACTTTTTTAAGACCACTGTTTAGTAGTGTCAAGCACACTATTAACCTAACACTGTTGTTCAACCATCACAATTCTCTTTAATGCATCTTTTCAGCCAAATAGAAATCTTATATATATCAAGTCTCATCCTCCCATCTACACACATCATTAGCAATCAACATTTCTACCTATCACCTCTACAGATTCAATGTAATTCCAATAAAATTTCAATATTGTTCATATAAATAAAAAAAAGATAATATGAAATTTCATACAGAAGCATACACCAAGCGATCCAAGATAGATACAGTGATCCCAACTTAAAGAACACTGCTTATGGATCACATTCTCTAATTTCAAAGTATACCTCAAAACCATAGTAAAAACCACAGAATATAGGCAGAGAGACAGAGTATAGCTCAATATGATGGGATGGAAGACCTGAAAGTAAATCTGCAGAGCAATAGGCACCTACTTTTGAACATAAGTGCAAAAACATGCATTAGAGGAAAGACTGACCCCTGAACAATTGTGTTATATGACAGTATTCTGGAGAGATAGGAACAAACACCTACTCACTTCAGGTTGGGCATGTTGACTTTAGTACTAAAGTAAGGACACTACTAAAGAACAATTTGTCAACTCAGTGTGTTTCATTTAGGTTAGTTACTACAATATGGGTGAGGGTACTGACAGGAACAGAAGGACCCAAAGACAGCTGCCTCACCTAAAGCCTGTCCTATCATTGGTGACAGCTTATACAAGCTTGGAACTTGGAGAGCTCTACACAATTTTCAGGAAGCTTGACAGTTTCGAGTGGATCTTTTTAAAGGCAGCTTAGTTGATCTGAGCCTCTTATAGGAGCTACCTTTTCTGGTACTGCCTCTCAGCAGTCATTACTGCTTATTTTAAGTTTGAAGTTTGGAAAAGAAGGTCATTTTCAGGAACTTCTGGAAGCTATTGAGTTGTTTACCTTCTGAGACTTAAGAATCTTCCATTTAGAAGATCCTGAGCATTCGTGGGGTTACTTAAAAGGTGGAATTCCTCACCTACTTTTAGAACATTCTGAGTGTTAATGAGCATCCCTCCAAAATGGAATATTCTATATTGGAGGAAGTTTTTATGCAGAGAAATGATACTGGGAAAACAAGATATCTACATATAGAAAAGTCAAAGATGTTTCTTATCTACCTCTACTGGGAAAACAAGAAATCTACATATAGAAAATTCAAAGATGCTTCCTATCTCTATCTCTGTATAAATATTTTAATGTGATATCTGAAACAACTAGATGAAAAATAAGTCAAATGTGCAGCACCAAAACTGAATTGAATACAATTGTAGGTTAATTCCTGACATATTTCTGAGGGATGAGGTTCCATAAACTTCATAGAAAGGAGAAAGCTAACTAGCTGAGCACTAGCATAATTTTTCTTATTATTCATTTCTCTTATTCTGGAATTGTATACAAATATTCCAAAACTATTAAATAAATAAATAAATAAATAAATGGAAATGTATTTTCCTATTTTCCAGAAATTATCCTTGGAGCATCTTGCCCCATAGTTAAAAGATAATGAATGGAGTGGAGTGGGTTACTTCCTAATAGGGAGACAGACAGGCAGAGGACCACTCCTTCCACTCTACATTAGTTGGTCAGATGTTCTGTTTATAGCACTGAAGTTGGACTGCAGATACCATTAATATGTGATCTCTATTTAAAGCTACAAGTCTCAGTGAATTGCACTCTTGTGATTTTTATTCTTTGAACAATTTGCAAAAATTCTTTAAAGTATTATAATAATGGGTTTTTCTTTGATAAGTTACAGTTTTAAAAACTATAGAGTTCGAATTACTTTAAAGGAATCTGTACTAATATTCTCCCTTGAAATGGTTTTAGATAAAAATAATTGCATCCTGATCTGTTAAGTAATAAAATGAAAGTAGAAGAATAGACACCTGGTGGGGTATGTGCCTTCTTTTGTTACAGAGAGGTAATTCATGATATTATTTTTCTAAAAATGTACGAACACTATATGAAAAATTGGCTGGGAAACTGTCAGACTAAATTGGTTTCTTGGTGGACTAAGTGCTTACATAAAAGTTCTCAAGTTTCTTCTTTAAATATTTATTATTATTATTATTATGATGATGATGATGATGATGATGATGTGTGTGTGTGTGTGTGTCTGTGTGTGTGTGCACAATGTACTTACACAAGCTTTCCAGTGTTTATGTGTGTGTGTGTATGTGTGTCTGTTCAAGAACACTGTTTTCCAGTCAATTATTTCATTCCTTCTTTAGGTGGAGTCTTGTGATAGAACTGAGGTTGTCAGGCTTATGGAGGAATCCTGCTGAGTCATCTCACTAGCCCTGTCCTCCCTGTCCTGTCCTATATATATATAATATAGCCATCTGAGGCCACCTGAACTGGGTTCCTGAGTGGGAGGCCAGAAAGGGAACAGAGAGAGAAGAAAAGAGACCAAGACAGATTTCTGAACAAGGCCCTAAAGTTTACTAAGAGTCTGTGCTTATAAAGGGGGGAGGCTCATCCCCTGCCACTGCCAGGCTTCTTGATGCTTTGTTGCCAAGTTGTTAGCACTAGTCTGCCAGAGCTGTTAGCATTAGCTTGCCAATTCCACAGGTTGTCAGCTATCTCAGGAATATCTCAGGAAGACAGGTTCAGCCTCTCAGTGGGTAGCAGTGTCTTGGAGAAGAGCAGAGCAGGTGATGACAGAGCAATAGAACCATCTAGGTCAGAAGGCTCCACCCCAGGTGGTCTCATTCACAGTGGCAGCAAGGGCTGAATCAGCCTGCTCAAGGCTGGGGGAGTCTATATATAGGATTTATGAGGATATATATATATATATATATATATATATATATATATATATATGCACAAAATCAGAGTCTTTTCAACACCTTTTACAAAATATACTGAGCAGAAAGTGACTGGATAGGAGAGGCACCAGAGGACAAGGTAGTACTTGGCATATGCTGTCAAGATGTATAATCACATCAAACAACACCTCTGATGCTTTCCATTTAATTTTTTTTTTTTTAAATTTAGACTACCAAGCTCTGATTATTTTGTTTTGTGCTTTGGATGATCTTTAGTATGATTTGTTATATTAAATTGTTAGTAAAGGGCTAATTTAAGCAAGAATATTTTCATTGTCTACAAAATTTTCTGCCTTTGAGAATTGCAATATAGCATTTCAATGAGAGAGAGAGAGAGAGAGAGGGGGAGAGAGAGAGAGAGAGAGAGAGACAGAGAGACAGAGAGAGACAGAGACAGAGACAGAAGGGAAAAAGGAGGAAAGGAGAGAAGGACTGATAGGGTGGTGAGCACAACTTTCCACTCAAATGCTAGAATGTCAAGGAGAAGCTAATTGAAATGGTATTGGAATGTGATGATGGAATCACACAAATGATGCACATTTTTAAAAAAGTTTAAAGTGGCTTTGGGTTTCATCTAAAGTGGCTTTGGGACTGATATCCATTTTTGTTGTTATTTTGTTTTTGTTTGTTTTTAAATCACAATGTTTGCAATTGATGAGGGAAGATGTTAAGTTCAACACACTAGGTTTACTTCTACACATCAGGAATTATCACTCTTGGCTCAAGAGTCAGGACACCAATAGTTCTCTGGTATACTTCAGCCACCGTAGGTCCATGTGTTAAACAGAGGAGATGTATTAAATGTCAGCTAATTGGCCAACAAAAGCGGAGTTTCAGCTTACCCTTTAGATATGACTTTTATGGGAGATTATATTTGGTGAGATCCATGGATCAGAATGAGGATTTGTAGGCAACCTTTTCTAAAGCAGACTGCATCTGAGGAGACCTGAGCTCCCCAGGTCATAGTACCATCCCTTTTATCTTCTGTCTACTGCTCTAGGGCTCTTAGGAATAGTACAAACCAAGGAATGTAAGAAAACTTGAATATGACTGTTTATCCCCTACTTCTTTTTATTTTTCTTTTATTTTTGAAGTTGTATTTAATTTACCATTTCTCCCCTTTTTATCCTCCCTCAAAACCTCCCCAAATATGTCTCCCTGCTCAATCTGCATATTCTTTTGTACATCAGTTGTTAGTTGTTATTGCATGAACATATGTGTTTTGTGGGCGTATGTGTATGTACCATGACATGCTTATTGATGGAGGTTGTAGGACAGCTTGCAGGTGTCAATTTTCCTTCTCTGACAAGTGGGTTCTGAGCATTGAACTTAGACCACCAAGTTTGGCCACAGATGCCTTAACAGGGTGGGCTATCTTGCATGTCCTGAAGTGGTTAATCTTGAATTCTAACCAAATAGAATTTAGAGTCACCTTGAGACAAATCTCTGGTCATATCTATGGGAGATTTTTCAGACAAGTTTACCTGACATTGGAAGACCCACACTAATGCGGATGGCATCAGTTCAAGAACTTGGATTCTTTGTTGAAAGGAAGAAATGGAAAAGGAAGTTAAGTCCCAGGATTCATCACTGTCCTTCCTGACTCAGTGGATACAGTATTGTGCATATGACAAGATGCTCTGTGTTTCTAATGTCATGCTTTCCTAGACAGGCTGAGCTGTATCGTCAAATCTTAAAACCAACAAACAAACAAACAAACAAAAACTTGCTCATCCAGGAAGTTGGGTTTTGGCAGGTATTTTGACAGAGCAGTGAGAAAAGTAACTGATGCAACATTATAGCTTTTGCTATCACCACTATCCAGATGGTTCCCCAAATCGTTCTTCTAGAGTTCTTCTGGAGCTCTAGATGGAATTTTCCATCATCTAACTGAATGAAGGATTCTAATAGATTTCTCAAGAACTCTAAACTCTGTTATTCTTCTTAGGATACTACTGCCTATTTGACCCAAAACTATCCCCAGCTCTAGTGATATAACACCCTAAAGTAGACTTTTACACTCCTAAATTCACTGGATAGACAGCTTTCTGAGTGGCATTTACCTATGTAGATGATCAACAGGTGCGTTTAGAATAAACCTTAAGGTGGTGGTTCTCAACCTTCTTAATGCTTCTTAACAAGTTCTCATGTTGTGGTGACCCCCAACCATAAGTTTATTTTTGTTGCTACTTCATATCTATAACTTTGCTACTGTTATGAATTGTCCTGTATTATCTGTAATTTTTAATATCTTAAATCATGTAAAAGGGTCATTTGGCTCCTGAAGGTTTGTGACCCACACAAGATGAGAACCACTGCCTTAGCAGTGTAGTGGTGAATGATTAATCCATTTTGAGTCCCTAGGGGGATGCCTGGGAAATGAATGACACACATAAGCCAGACTTTTTTTTTTTTTTTTTTTTAATGTGCCTTACTAGTTAATGGCTGGTCACTTCCTGAACCTCCCTGCGGCTAGCACACGCTCCCCTCTGGTATTCTTTAGTTAACATCTTCTAAACCTATTTTTTAATCTTTGCTGCCCTAGACCCAAGCGAGATTGTGACCACTGGGGCCACTTCCTATTGGCAGCTCTTAATTATGATCTCTCTGCTTCCATTTCCTATGCCCCTCTCATGGCAGAATCTCTGTTCTTCTTCCCCCTCAGTCCCTTGCCTCTTACTCTAAAAGTGCTGCCTCAGTCTCCCTGCCAAGCTATGAGCTGTATGGCAATTTTTTATTACTAATCAAAGCCAGCTGGGGCCAGGGACCCTCAGCATCTGGAAGAGCAGTTTTTGGGAGTCGAATTAATACAAGGCATTAGAACAATTATTCCCTAACAATAGGAAGGGACACGAGAATGTCTTTGATCCTTTCCAGGAAGTCTCCATATAGTTAGTAACCTTATGATCTTTTGGGAAGTTTACAAAGTCCTCTTTCTACCCAGGGCCAAAGCTATGACTCAAATTCCATTTTATTGACCAGTAATCAAAATTGACTTTTATGTTTTGATTTTACAAGCAGCTGATTATACAGGTGGGCGAATGGGTGGGGTCCTATACACAATGATTTTCAAGCTTGCTGATATCTAACTACCTACCTAATATAGTTGCTCTAAATGTCCTTGGTTATTAGCCAGTTAAAAAGATTCCTGATCTCTCTCAGTGTTTTTTTAATTCAGATAATGTCACATTTCTGCATAAACTAGGACATTGATTTAGTCCTTGACAACTATGATATAGTTCATGACACCTTACCCCTCTACCCCTGAGACTTTTATTCCAAAGGCTATAATTTACTTGATGTTTTGGTAAATAAACCAGGTAAAACAAAGAGCTTTAAGGTTTAGGCAAGTGACCATCAAATCCCCAGGTATCACCTCTGAGTTTCCTTATGCTTCTTCAGTCCTGACTTTACTGTTGATTTTGCTTCATGAATACATGTCAATGACTTGGGTTCATTGCTCTCTCATCAGGGACACAGCCACCTTCTTTTCTCAGACATTTAATTACATTCTCTTCCCCCATTGTCTCCTCTTCTTAACACAGCTCAGAAGTGAGCATTAAAATGCAGATGGAATCACTTTGCCCCTGCCCCCCACCCCAGCTGTCAACACTTTAGAGCCATCCAGAAGCATTTGCAGGCAGGCAGGCAAAATCATCTCATTTATAGGGATCCTTCATTTACTCATCCTATTCCCTACCATTTTCTACCCATGTGAACCTAAAGTTTTTGTTACCTTATGCAGAAGTACCTCTCCTTAAAACCCTTTTGCAGCTTTGACCACCTGGTTGGCATTTGTACTCTACTGTGGTCACTGACACAGTCTCTTTCTCAAGAGGGCTATTCCTCATCCCTCTAATCAGGTCATCCCAACCCATTAGGAAATTAAAATAACTTGCATTTCTCCCCTGTAGAACTGATGATAATTAAATTTTCATGTTTCCTTTGTGAATGTTGAGTAAACATTTGTGTCTCCCACTAGATTTTATTCTCTCGATAGGTGACTATGCTTTCCTTAGCATTTGTCTCTTGGTGACATGTCACAGTTCCTGTCAAATGATCAGTGTTAATAAGTATTTTTAAGGGTATGAATCAGAGATGACAAATGAACAAAAGATTTCACCAGCTTGGGATTGAATTGCTTATGTCTCTGCAAGCATGTAGAGATACTCATTTGAAAAGCGAACCATCCCTGTTTTGTAGCTACAGGGTTTTCTGAGTTGCATATTTAAGGTTGCTTTATGGAACAATGCAAGTCTTGCAAAGGTCAGAAAACAAAGAAAAGAAATGAACTTGTTCTGCTTGGAGTTACATATTGAATCTTTACATGACTGGAACATTTTCTCTCTCTCTTTTTCTTCCTCTAACTCGGTTTCTTAGCAACATACGTTACCGTTACTGTAGGTTATTATACAGATAGTATCTTGCTGAAATACTGTTTAAAAATCTATTTTGAAATAATATACTTACAATTTTCATTTTTTTCAAATATATGTATGCATATGTATGATGTCTGCTGAAATAGTATTATATACTTATATTGTACAGTTTTTAATTTTCACGTACCTATCATTCCCAAAACTCATTTAGCAGCAACATATTTATTTCTAATTTCTGGAGAAAAGGTCTTCTAAAAATCTGACTACTTAGTTTTAACTCTTTTTTAGTAAGGGTCAATATTTGAATTAAAAACTAATTTTCAGAGCAGTTTTAGGTTCGTAACAAAATGTAAAGGGAAGTACATTCTCTTATTCTCCAGTCACACAAATGGATGACATCATTGTTCCCAGAAGAATGGTACATTTACTGTGGTAGATGACCTTGTATTGATCTGTCATAGTCACTCCAAAGTTAGTTTATACTACAGTTCTCTCTCAAGGTCCATCATAGAGTTTGGATAGAAGATAAAGTGTTACATGTGTCCACCGCTAAGAAGGCACAGAGTATTTTCATCGGGTACTATACACTGTGCTCTTTCCTCTCCCTTGCTTAGCCTCAGAAATCACATATCTATTACAATCACCATGATTTTTTTTCTGCTTTGTAGAGTCATATAATGAAGTTGTATAGTAAGATGGCTCTTTGACCTTAGTAATATGTGTAAAATTTTATAGTAAAATGATATACTGAACTTGATATGACTTGCTAGCTCATTTCTTTTTAGCATTGGTTAACAAAGTTTGTCCACCACAATGAAAGGTATTTGGCTTGCTCTTACATTTTGGTAACTAATTATTTTGAAAGATTTGATTTAAAATGATGTGTGTGTGTGTATGTGTGTGTGTGTGTATGTGCATATATTATGTGTGTTTGAGTATGTGTGTTCACAGAGGATGGAATTGGACTTCTGTGAACTTCTCTTAGTTTCTTGCTGTGGGTCTCTGCATTTCTTCCCATTTGTATCAGGAGGAAGTTTCTCTGACAACTGATAAGGAAGCTACTGAAGTACATCACAAGTCTATTCAACCAAGGGTCAGAGAGCAGAGCGGAAATGGTTGTGGAGATATTGTAAGAGCCAGTAGAACTGAAACATTGCTATGAAATTTTTTTCTCCTAGGAATGCCAGAGAAGCTACATCTATGAAGTCTCATCACAACGTTTGTGTTCTTCATGTTGGGTTACAAGTATTTGTCTACATGTAATAATTTTTAATTGAAATATGTATAAAATTTTAAAATATTTTTTTCTAGTCTGTGGTGTATTTCCCCTTATCTCAACATTTTCTTTAACAGGAAAAAGATTATTTTTACAATTTTATTTAAGCACAGCTATCAAATGTATTTCATGAAATATTTTATGTTATATAAAATATATAATGTTATCAAAGCCATCTAGTATCTTATTTTTTTATATTGTGTTGATAAAGTGTAGTTAAAGGGATATTTTTATTCTTGTTCATGATCTTAGTTGGAATGCTTTGTATTTTCTTTCAACCAGGTATAATACTAAATGGAGTTTTTTTAAATTTTGTTTTCTTTCTTTCTTTCTTTCTTTCTTTCTTTCTTTCTTTCTTTCTTTCTTTCTTTCTTTCTTTCTTCCTGTGTACATGCCTATCTGTGTGTGTGTGTGTCTGAATATGTATGTATATGCCTCTGTGTGTGTGTGTGTGTATAAGACCCCAACTTAATGTGTTTCTTAGACCCCTAGAAACAAAGCCCAGCGTGGGGTTCTTTGTTCTTTCGCCTTCTGCTTGAGGAACTGGCTCATCACAATCTTGACCCACCCTGGCACCTGACTCATTGTATAAGGGACCAAGAATGTTTGCCAAAGCTAGCCTGTAACCCTTTTGTAAGAGATGGGCTGTAATCTATCATCCCCATTCTTATGATGTTTACTCGGCTTCCCCATTCTTTGTGGTCTTAACCTCCCCTTTCTTTGTATTTTTTTCCTTCAAAAACCCTGAACTGCAACTGCTGAGGGTCGATCTCCTATGCCCCTGTGCGGGTTATGAGCTCAGCCTCAGAATGCTGATTCCCGAATAAACCTCTTGTGATATTGCGTCTCTAGCTGCATATGTAGCAGAAGATGGCCTATTCGGCCATCATTGGGAAGAGAGGCCCCTTGGTCTTGCAAACTTTATATGACCCAGCACAGGGGAAGGCCAGGGCTAAGAAGTGGGAGTGGGTGGGTAGGGGAGCAGGGCAGGGGGAGGGTATAGGGAACTTTCAGGATAGCATTTGAAATGTAAATAAAGAAAATATCTAATAAAAAAATAAAATTGAAAAAAAAAAAAAGATCGGTTTCTCTCGAGTTATTGGGGCATCAGCTCATCCCGGGACTTGAGCGAGGGTCTCCCCAGAACGGGGGTCTTTCAATGTGTGTAAATCACTCCAGCTGAGAAATTTAGCCTCCATTCTTAATTTACTGGATTTTATTGTATGAGTGGATATTAAATCTCATCAAATATTCTTTCACTATTGATGCAGTTATGCAGTTTTGTTACTAACTTGTTGAAATCATGGATTTCAAACACGGGTATTTGAATGCTGAATCAGACTTTTATATCTGATAAATTTCATCTCTCTCAGTCATGTTGTATTACTATTTTTATTTGTTTCAACTTTGTATTATTTTGTTGATTATTTTTTAGACTTTTCTATTTTTTTTTTTTAAATAGAAAATGGATGTATTTGATATATTCCAATCATGGCTCCCCCTTTCCCAGTGCCTCTGCGATCCTCTCCACCTTCCCTCCCACGTGGATCCATTCCCTTACTACTTTTTCTTAGAAAACAAGCGACATCTAAAGAACAATCATAAAATAGAATAAAATAAAATAAGACTAGGACAAAATAAACAATGAAAAAGCATGAGATTTATAAGTAGGTGAGGAGACACACAGGTACCTAGCAAAGGAATCTTTAAACATAAAACTGGAAGTTATAAAGGAGATGTGAAATAAAAATAAAACAATACTAACAGCAAAACCACAGCCCTGTCAAAATTTTACAAGACAAAGGACCTCCAAAGATATCATTGAGTTTGTTTATATTATGTACTTACTACTGGGCATGAGGCAGCCTGTAACAGTGGTTTGTATCCCCAGTGAGAAACTCTATTGGAAAAAAACTTGTTTTTCATTTGTGAGTGGTTATCAATTGGATGTAGATGTAGATTCTGGGTTAGGGATGGGGGCTTGCATCTTCTCTTCCTCTTAGCACTGAGACCCCTGTGCATGCCACCACAGTCTCTCTGAATTCTTATGTGATTTTTATATATTAGAGTTATTAGCATTCAGTTTTTTGGGGGGAGGGGGAAGTGGGAAGTAGGGGGTTCGAGACAGGGTTTCTCTGTATAGCCCTGGCTGTCCTGGAACTCACTTTGTAGACCAGGCTGGCCTGGAACTTAGAAATCCTCCTGACTCTGCCTCCCAAGTGCTGGGATTAAAGGCGTGTGCCACCGTGCCCGGCTAGCATTCAGGTTTTCTTTCTTATAAAATAAAATAATTGTGTGATTTTGGTATTGAAGTCTTTCTTTAAATGTTCATTTAAATTTACTAATGAAAAAAATCTGGATCATATATTTTTATTTTGGAAGATTGTATATATACATATGTGTGTGTGTGTGTGTGTGTGTGTGTGTGTGGCTTCTCTGTAAATTTGGTAATTATGTCTTTGAGTTCATTTCAGTTCACTTGGCTAAAAGTTTTTCTTAGTACTCTTCTCCTAACCCTTTATTGTCTATAGGATCCTAACTGTCTCCTTTTGCAAATTTGAAAGTGATTTACATCCTATCTTTTCTTATTCACCTTGACTATGGATTCTGACTGTTATCTTTTCAAAGACTCAGATGTTGATCTCATTAACCTCTACTTATTTGTGTTATAAATTTTAATATTTCATAAAGTCCTTCACTGTGCCTATATTTTGAACACAAATTTGAGGGCATACTGATAACAAAGTTGTTATGTATGAATAAGAAGAAAATGATGTTGCTTTATTTACAGTGTGCCCATCTACATATTCATTCATTCATTAATAAAACTTGATAGTTGCATCTGTCTTCTGCCACGATTTACTTGAATTCTACAGAACACCTATCTGTAAATATTATTTCACTGAATTTGTTTTCTGCTTATGTTACTTAAGTTCTGCTTTACTGACTCTCTGCTATGGTTTGAATGAGAAGGGCAGCCCTCAGCTGATATATTTAAATGCTTGATCTGCAGTTGGTGGAACTCTTTGGGAGTGATTAGGGGATGTGGCCTTGTTGAAGGAGATGTATCTCTGAGACATGTTTTGAAGCTTAAAAAGTTTACACCATTCTAAGATAGCTTGTTGTCTGCCTTGTGCTTATGGATCAGGATGCTTGCTCTCAGCTCCATCTCCAGTTCCCTGTGACCTTCCTGCTGCTATATTTTCACCATAAGGATCATGTACTCATTATCTTAATCTGTGAACCACAATAAACTCTTTCTTCTATAGTTGCCTTTGCCATGGTGTTTCCTCAAAGCAAAACAAAACAACTAAGACACATTCTCCATGAGGTTTATAATTGGATTGTACACTGATTTACTTGTCTCTTGAATTTGTTGTGGACTATAAAGTACTATTAGCATATAATCATATTTATCTGTGTAATGTTGATAAAGCGTATGTCCTTTCTACTTTGTGCTATTGCTAGAAGAATAAAACCAAGTAATAAACTATAATACAAAAAATGACATAGATGTGAATGAATTTAAAATACCGATATATAAATAAGTAAATGGGGAGACATCACAGCTCTTCTTTATGAAGAAAACACACACACACACACACACACACACACACACACACACACACACACACACACACAATACTTGTACAAGATTAAGCTAGCCAAACATCCCAACACAGATGAGAGAGGTGATCACAGAATCCCTCCCTTACCTGGGAATTTACTGGAAATTAATGGTTGTTGGGAGAGGGAATATGTCATTTCCTCAGGAGTGTCTCCTCAGACACTGGTAGAAATCTTATAATCATGCACTTAAAGGCAGGACTAAATGGACTTTCTGGATATTTAACAAGAGAAAGCAAAAGAGAATATGAAGCCAGATTGGAGAATGGTAGAAGTTATAGAGGATGTATGTATACTTAATAAAATAAGTTAAAATTTCAAATGATTATTTTCATAGATAAATGAACCATAGGCTTGTAGATTGATAGATAATATATAAATAGGTAGATCGGACACATATATAATTAGATAGATGATAGATAGATAGATAGATGGATAGATAGATAGAGACAGATTGACTGACTCACTCACTGATGTGGAAACTTATCCTTAGTTCCACATCATTGAGTTTCATGGTGATTTATTTCAGAGCACAAAAAGAGAGAATAGTTAAATTTGAGAGAATTACAACATTAATACACTATATTCAGCCAGTGATAACCATGAAAAGTCACATTGACATCCTGTAATTCATGTACAATGTCAAAAGTGTTCTGCATGACTGTGACATCTGTTCCCCAGTCTACAACCTTGTTCTAATAAAAAAGAACATACCAGATAAATCCACACATCAGAACTACAGAATAGACTTCCAATTTGCCAACATCGTGAAAAATGAGATCAAGTGACAACAGTTACAATTTGCAGTGAGACTATGGAGGTCTGGTGTGTGATTGTTAGAGGGAATCCCATTCACAAATCTGAAGAACAGGGAAGGGTGCAAATATGCTGGGATCAGAGCTGAATTCATAATTTAGTTAATAGTGTTGAATTAGTGTTATCTTTGTTTTGACAGATGTACCATGATTACATAACATAAACCCCAAATAACTCATTGGTTTCTTTATTAAAATCAAAGTCCTTATTGTACTGTGATATTCATCTTTCTAGATTTCTTAATTTAGTTGGCTTATTGGATAAATATGCAAGGACCCACATGTACACACCCTTACTACTACCAACACCACCATATAAAGAAATATAACAGAAGGTTTAATAATATGTTTTGGGGAAGAAGAGTCACTTTTCCTTATATATCTTGCTCCTAATAGGTCTCCATAATTCAGTAAATAATTTTATGCCCATGCATATGTATGCAACACTAACTGTTGGCTCATTGGATAAAATAGTTTAAAATAAATAAATACATAGATGCAGAGATAGATAGATAGAAATAAAAGGAGGACATGTAGTTGGAAGGGATACTATGTATTCTTGTATTTGTTTCAGCAGAAAAAAATGTAAGGGAGTTTTGCAATATTCTACCACTAGGATCTTGACAAAAAACAAATTTTTGATGTTATGAGTCACAATAGAAAAATCCGCCCTAATCAGGTGTCAAGAAAAAAAATGTAGAATACTTACTTAAATTTTTTAGGAATAAAATGGCAGCAATTGCTTTTTTCATGAGCACAATAACAGTTTTAAAATTTCAATTTAATCCTCATCATGGAGACAAAAATTCTAATAAAGTAAATATGGCATTTAAATAAACAATGAAGAATAAGCCACTCTATAAAGTCAGGAAGAAGCTTCTTAGTTATGTAGTATATTAACTAAAATGGGTTTGAATTAACTTATAGATCATATTTTCCTCCCTTATTATCTCATTAATTCTGAGATGTACTTACATAATTTAAGGATTTACTCTTCTGTTGTTGTAAAAAGTACAATGAGTCAATGTTTGATATAAAATCTATAATCTCATTCATCCTGTTTCTTACAGAATGGAGGATGTAGTTGTTACTTGATTATGTAAAAGTTATACTTTTGAAGTTTTTGATTTTACATTTGGAAAAAAATGACTGTAAAAGTCATTTGATGAGATATGGCTATTGTATTTATTTCATTTCCCATACAGAGTCAAGTAAATATGCCTTAGGCAAAACAGTCTATCAAATGGCATTCAGAAAGAAAATCCAATCATAGAGGAACCATTACTTTAAAGCAGTAGATTTTACTCAAGGGATGAAAAAAATCTCAGGATCTTTTATAAATATGTATTTTCCTTTAGAATATACATTCGAAATCCAGTGCCTTTTGACATGAATGTAAGGTTTCTTGTAGCCTTGCAAACAGCAGTATTAGAGAATGCATTACTTCAGTTGAATGACGACACCCTCTAAAATTTTACCTGTGAAATTTCCAAGTCATACTTGGTTTCTATACTCCATCTACTATTTGTCTCTTGTTTCAAGTTCAATATATAAAGAACTCAAGAAGACGGACTCCAGAAAACCAAATAACTCCATTAAAAAAATGGGGCACAGAGCTAAACAAAGAATTCTCAACTGGGGAATATCGAATGGCTAAGAAGCACCTCAAAAAATGTTCAACATCCTTAATCATCAGGATAATGCAAAACAAAACAACCCTGAGATTCCACTTCACACCAGTTAGAATGGCTAGGATCAAAAATTCAGGTGACAGCAGATGCTGGCGAGGATGTGGAGAAACAGCAACATGTAAAATTTAAACAATATATTGAAAAAACGATAAAATGTAATGTTATTGGATTAGTTAAAGTTCTGAAAATATATCTTATGTATAAAAGTTCCCTTAACTGATTCTGGATCATCTTATGTGGATTAGAGTGACAAAGGAGGATCATGTATCAAGTTGTGCCCATGTTTTAAGAATTGTCTTATTGGTCTAGGAGGGTGACTTAGTGGGTAGAGTGCTTGTTGAACAAGTTTCCAGAGGTCATATTCCTAATACACAAACTCGTAAAAAGCCTAGAGTAGCACCCCAAATCTGTAGTCCTGACAGTACAGTAACATAGCAGAATGTTGAGGGATAAGCTGTGTAGCTAGCCTTGCCAGCCAATGAGAAACACATCTAGAGAAACCCTGTCTCAATAGACAAGGTGGAAGGTGATAAAGGAAAGCACATGGAGTCTACCTGTGGCCACAAAGACTTTTACAGGAGTATGCATGCTCATGCTTAGGTGCACAACATATGCAATGCATATATTCCCACCTCTGCATGCCCACACATGTTCTTAGTGATGGCATATGTTTCTTGAATAGTGAAACCTTTATATTTTGTTAAAGGTATATAGGTGAATGTTCTTTAAGTTGTTAACTGTCTTTGCCAAGCAACTTATTTTTTTTAACACTTCAGCTAAGCAGAGGTTAACTGAGTCATAAATTGTTTATCACTTAACTTTTCACAACTAATGGTTAAAGGTATGTCCAGTCTCTAGTTTGATTCACAAAGTATTTATTAGCAGAAAGAATGTGGGTATATTATAAGTGAAAATATCAGCATGTTCAAAATGTTACTTCAAAAGTAGACCCTTTTCAAAGATGGTAACTGTAACAGAAAAATAGACAAGATGCTGCAAACTTCTAAACATAAATAAGAATATTTAGACAAAGCTTTGTCTGTGTCTGGATATGATTTAAGGCAAACTGCTTTGTGATAAATGCATGTTTGGTATTTTTGTTAAAGTGTTTTTGATGAAATAACAATCATGATTTTTTTTTAAATCTTTCTTTATTCTTAAATATCAACTGTCTTCCAAGTTTTAGGAAACACAATAGTCAATGATAAGCAAATGTATTAAAGCATCATATTAATTTACTTTAAATATATCAAACAGAATTTCACTCTGTAGCCAGAGCATTTATAATAATTATTTAAATACCAAACTCTTCAGCATCTCTACTCTCTTTTTCTCTTCTTGTAGCCAATATTTAATTTAACTAAATTTAATTTTTGGTTTATTTTATTTTATTTTTCTCTCATACACTGCATCCACACCACAATTTTCCCGATTTCTACTCTTTCCTGCCCCCTCACACCTTTCCTCCCCTTTAGATCCCTTCCTCCTCTATTTCCCTTTAGAGAAGAGCAGGCCTCCCAGGATATCAATGGAGTACTACATAACAACTTACAATAAGACTAGGCACAAACACACATATCAGGGCTAGATGAGGCAACCCAGAAGGAGGAAAACAGTCCCAAGAGCAAGCAAAAGTGAGAGAGATACTCCCACACCATTCCAACTGTTATGAGTTCCACAAGAAGACCAAGCTACCATAACATATATACAGAGGACCTAGCTCAAACCCACCAGATTCCATGTTGCTTCAGTCTCTATGAGCACCTATGAGCCATGCTTTTATGATGCCCTTGACCTCTCTGGCTCCCCCAATCCTTCTCCCTTCTACAGGCTTACCAGAACTCCACCTAATGTTTGGCTGTGGGCCTCTATATCTGCTCAAATCAATTGCCCACAGTTGCTGGACGAAACTCCCCTGATGATGATTGGGCTAGGTATCGATCTATGAGTATAACAGGATATCATTAGGAATCATTGTATTGACATTTTTTTTTCCAGTCACGTTTGGTTCTATCTTAGATCTCTGGATCCACCCTCTATGTGCTAGAAGGAACTACTGGAATTGGGAGGCAATGTGGAAACCTAGTGAAGTGGAAACTCCCTGGAGTCTAAGAGGTTTACCTTAGCCAAGACTCCTAGCAATGGATGAAACAGAGCCTGAACTGGACATCTTCTGTAACTAAAAAGCTTCCAGTGGTGGGACTGGGACACCAATACATCCACAGAATCTTTAACCTACAATGTGTCCTGACTACAAGATTTGCTGGGGTAACCATTGCCCAGAACTTGTGAAGTGGCCAACCAATGACTGGCCCATTTTGAGGTGCATGCCATGAGAGGGAGCCCATGCCTGATACTTTCAGCCATCCTGTCTTAAGGTTTTTTCTTTATAATTACTTTGATATCTGTACACATAGTTCAGTAAATATGATAGGAAGAAATGTTTTGTGTGTATCTGAATATTTAAGTACATATGTTTGTACATGTTTAATTACTAATAATATGCAAAGAGTATATAGGCAAATATTATATTATTTGTATATGATTCTATGATTCTAAAAATATTTACTTTTTAAATGATGGAAGTTTTTTGTAGATGTTTACATGTAAATTATATCCCTTGTGCTAAAAATTATTATACAACACATAGGAGAAAAATGTAATATAGTTTTCCCCATCAGTCACAGATATATTTTAAGCTTAACAAATAATAAACTAGAAAGTCATATATTCTAATCAAAAGGGATGATAGATCAAAGGCAAACTCATAATTTTAAGTTACTTTGGTTTGAGTGACTGTCACTGATGGCTCATATAGGTGGTGGTATTACAAAACAAATTGATCATATGGAATTATCAAGCATGTAAAGTCTGGGTATTTTTCTGTTTTTAAAAACGCATTTTGTACTTGATAGCACTCAAAAAGTGCATTTGTCTTAAAGAGTTTTT
Organism: Mus pahari; assembly: GCF_900095145.1. Classification (NCBI taxonomy): domain Eukaryota; kingdom Metazoa; phylum Chordata; class Mammalia; order Rodentia; family Muridae; genus Mus; species Mus pahari. The sequence continues at coordinate 55,044,077 of NC_034610.1, read as the reverse complement.
AACTGAATATACAAAATTCACTATGGCTTTTGACAACCAAAAGAGAAAAAAAAAAGAAGGTGTGCAATAAGACATCTTATCATTTTGTTATCTTTGTGTCCTCTTCATTAACTGTATTAGATGCTTTCTTTACCACTAATTTAAGTATTCTCAGTAGGTTATTAGAAAATATGTAATATACAAGTCAAAAGATATCTTGATGTTTTCTGGAGAAGGGACACAGATTATTTCTTTGAGATCACTGTATTATTAATGTCCTTTTCATTTTACAGCTGTTTGGTATTACAAATCATGGGAATGCTATTTCTTTGTATACTTTGAGTGCTGTGATAAATCATATAAAAATCGCCAATTCCAGACACTCTCAAAACACTCTACAACTGCCCTTTGTTTCCTGAAGTAAGATACTTGACAATCTTGTAATTTATGAGTATAGAGGCAGAGGGGGTAAGGAGGTAGCAGTCACAATTTTCTTTTCGCTCAGTTATATTTTAGAAAACTATATCTCTTGGAACTTTACTGTAGCACATTCTTTGAAATGCATTGATATTTAAGATCATTACAAAACAAGTCTTAATTAATTGTTTGTGGATGTTGTCTGAAATAAAGTGGAACAGTATCAAGCAATAACAAACAATAACAGACAAATGATGAGTGTTGATACAGTGATCTGTCAGATCCCTATATAAGCATAATTAAATATGGTCAGATAAACCTCAAGGTAGTCCTTGTTCAGAACTATATTTCATGCAGGTTCTTTAAAACTGAGCAAATCTCTTGTCTTTAGAATTGAAGGGAAAATAATCAGTGTTTTGCTAATGATCAACCTAGTGGCCTACTTTTATGCGATCCATCCATCAATAGGAGGGCTGTGTACAGTCTGAGGAGGTTTTGCAGTTACAACACCCTAGGTAAGGATCCTCCTCATCTTTCTTTCTTTCTTTCTTTCTTTCTTTCTTTCTTTCTTTCTTTCTTTCTTTCTTTCTTTCTTTCTTTCTTTCTTTCTTTCCTTCGTTCTTTTTAAAGATATTTTCTTTGTTTATATTTCTAATGTTATCCCCTTTTCTACTTTCCCCTCCGAAAATACCCTATCCTCCCCTTACCTCTGCTCCCCAGCCCACCCACTCCCATTCCTGGTCCTGGCATTCCCCTATATTGGGATATTGAGACTTCACAGGACCAAGGTTCTCTCCTCCCATTGATGACTGACTAGGCCATCCTCTGCTACATATATAGCTAGAGCCACAAGTTCCTTCATGCATTTTCTTTGATTGGTGGTATAGTTCCAAGAAGCTCTGCCGATACTGGTTAGTTCATATTGATGTTCCTCCTATGGGGCTTCAGACCCCTCAGCTCCCTGGGTACGTTCTCTGATTCCTTCATTAGGGACTGTGTGCTACATCCAATGGATGACTGTCAGCATCCACTTCTGTATTTGCCAGGCACTGGCAGATCCTCTCAGGAGACAGCTATATCAGGCTCCTGTCAGCAGGATCTTGTGTTATCTGCCTAGTGTCTGGGTTTGGTAGCTGTTTTGGGGGTTGATCCCCAACTGGGGCATTCTCTGGATGGTTGTTCCTTCAGGCTCTGCTCTGAACTTTGTCTCTGTAACTCCTTCCATGCGTTCCCCTTTATAAGAAGGAAAGAAGTATCCACATTTTGGTCTTCCTTCTTGAATTACATGTGCTTTGCAAATTGTATCTTGGGTATTCTAAGTTTCTAGGCGAATATCCACTCATCAGTGAGTACATATCATATGTGTTCTTTTGTGATTGGGTTACCTGATTCAGGATACTATCCACCAGATCCATCCATTTGTCTAAGAATTTCATAAATTAATGGTTTTAATAGCTGAGTAGTACTCCATTGTGTAAATGTACCACATTTTCTGTATCCATTCTTCTCTTGATGGATATCTGGGTTCTTTCCAATTTCTGGTTATTATAAACAAGGCTGCTATCAACATATTGGAGCCTGTGTCCATAATGCAAGTTGAAACTTCTTCTGGGTATATGCCCAGGTGAGGTATTGCTAGCTCCTCCTGTAGTGCTATGTAAAGTTTTCTGTGAAACCACCAGATGGATTTCCAGAGTGGTTGTACCAGCTTGCAATCCCACCAGCAATGGAGGAGTGTTCCTCTTTCACCACATCCTCGCCAGCATCTGCTGTCAACTGAATTTTTNATCTTAGCCATTATGACTGGTGTGAGATGGAATCTCAGGGTTGTTTTGATTTGCATTTCCCTGATGATTAAGGAAGTTGAACAATTTTTAAGATGCTCCTTAGTCATTTGGTATTTCTCAGTTGAGAATTCTTTGTTTAGCTCTGTACCCCATTTATTAATAGGGTTATTTTATTTTCTGGAGCCCAACTTCTTGAGTTCTTCATATATATTGGATATTAGTCCCCTATCTGATTTAGGATTGGTAAAGATACATTCCCAATCTGTTGGTGGCCTTTTTGTCTCATTGACTGTGTTCTTTGCCTTATAGAAGCTTTGCAATTTTATGAGGTCCCATTTGTCGATTCTTGATCTTATAGCACAAGCCATTGCTCTTCTGTTCAGGAATTTTTCTCCTGTGCCCATATCTTCGAGGCTTTTCCCCCACTTACTCCTCTATTAGTTTCAGTGTCTCTGGTTTTATGTGGAGTTCCTTGATCCACTTAGAATTGAGCTTTATACAAGGAGATAGGTATGAATCAATTCTCATTCTTCTACATGATAACAGCCAGTTGTGCCAGCACCATTTGTTGAAAATGCTGTCTTTTTTCCACTGGATGGTTTTAGCTCCCTTGTCAAGGATCAAGTGACTGTAGGTGTATGGGTTCATTTCTGGGTCTTCAATTCTATTTCATGGATCTATCTGTCTGTCACTGTACCAGTACCATGCTGTTTTTATCACAGTTACTCTGTACTACAACTTGAGGTCAGGAATGGTGATTCCACCAGAGGTTCTTTTCTGTTGAGAATAGTTTTTGCTCTCCTAGGTTTTTTGATATTCCAGATGAATTTGCAAATTGCCCTTTCTAACTCTGAGAAGAATTGTGTTGGAATGTTGATGGAGATTGCATTAAATCTGTAGATGGCTTTTGGCAAGATAGCCATTTTTACTATATTAATTCTACCAATCCATGAGCATGAGAGATCATTCCATCTTTTGAGATTTTCTTTGATTTCTTTTTTCAGAGACTTGAAGTTCTTGTCATACACATCTTTCACTTCCTTAGTTAGAGTCACACCAAGGTATTTTACATTATTTGTGACTATTTTGAAGGGTGTTGTTTCCCTAATTTCTTTCTCAGCCTGTTTATCCTTTGTGTAGAGAAAGGGCACTGATTTGTTTGAATAAATTTTATACCCAGCTACTGCACTGAAGTTGTTTATCAGGTTTAGGAGTTCTCTGGTGGAATTTTTAGGGTGAATTATATATACTATCATATCATCTGCAGATAGTGATAGTTTGACTTCTTCCTTTCTAATTTGTATCCTCTTGATCTCCTTTTGCTGTCTAATTGCTCTGGCTAGGACTTCAGTACTATATTAAATAGGTAGGGAGAAAGTGGGCAATCTTGTCTATTCTCTGATTTTAGTTGGATTGCTTTGTGTCTCTCTACATTTAGTTTGATGTTGGCTACTGTTTTGCTGTATATTGCTTTTATTATGTTTAGGTTTGGGCCTTGAATTTCTGATCTTTCCAAGAATTTATCATGAATAGGTGTTGGATTTTGTCAAATGCTTTCCCAGCATCTAATGAGATGATCATGTGGTTTTTGTTTTTATGTTTGTTTATATAATTGATTACGTTGATAGATTTCCATATATTAAAGAATCCCTGCATCCCTGGGACAAAGCTTACTTGATTATGATGGATGATCATTTTGATGTGTTCTTGGATTGCCTTTGTGAGAATTTTATTGAGTATTTTTGCTGATATTCATAAGGGAAATTGGTCTGAAATTCTTTTTTTTTTTTGTTGAGTCTTTCTGTGGTTTAGGTATCAGAGTAGTTGTAGCTTCATAGAATGAATTGGGTATAGTACCTTCTGTTTCTATTTTGTGAAATAGTTTGAGAGTAATTGGAATTAGGTCTTCTTTGAAGGTCTGATAGAACTCTGCACTAAACCCATCTGGTTTGGACTTTATTTGGTTGGAAGAGTATTAATTACTGCTTCTATTTCTTTACGGGATATGGGACTATTTAGATCATTAATCTGATCCTGATTTAACTTTGGTACCTGGTATCTGTCTAGAAAATTGTCCATTTTATCCAGGTTTTCCAGTTTTGTTTAATTCAGTCTTTTGTAGTAGGATCTGATGATGTTTTGGATTTCTTCAGGTTCTGTTGTTATGTCTCCCTTTTCATTTCTGATTTTGTTAATTAGGATACTGTCCTTGTGCCCTCTAGGTAGTCTGGCTAAGGTTTTATCTATCTTATTGATTTTCTCAAAAAACCAGCTCCTGGTTTGGTTGATTCTTTATATATAGTTCTTTTTGTTTCCACTTGATTGTTTTCAGCCCTGAGATTGATTATTCCCTGCCATTTACTCCTCTTGGGTGAATTTGCTTCCAGTTGTTCTAGAGCTTCTAGGTGTGCTGTCAGGCTGTTGGTGTAAACCCTTTCAAGTTTCTTTTTGGTGGCACTCAGAACTATGGATTTTCCTCTTAGAACTGCTTTTTTTGTGTCACATAAGCATGGGTATGTAGTGGCTTCATTGTCATTAAACTCTAAAAAGTCTTTAATTTCTTTTTTTATTTCTTCCTTGACCAAGTTATTATTGAACAGAGTGTTGCTCAGCTTCCATGTCAAAGTTAACTTTCTTTTATTCATGTTGTAATTGAAGATCAGCCTTAGTCCATGATGATCTGAAAGGAGGCATGGGTAATTTCACTCTTCTTGTATCTGTTGAGGCCTGTTTTTTGACCAATTAGATGATCAATTTTGGAGAATGTACCATGAAGTTCTGAGAAGTTGTATCCTTTTGTTTTAGGATAACATGTTCTGTTAAATGCATTTGTTCCATAACTTCTGTTAGTTTCACTGTGTCTATGTTCAGTTTCTGTTTTCAGGATCTGTACATTGATTAAATAGGGAGTTAAAGTCTCCCACTATTATTGTGTGAGTTGCAACATGTGCTTTGAGCTTTACTAAATTTTGTTTGTTTGTTTGTTTTCTTGTTTTGTTTTTTGAGACAGAGTTTTTCTGTATTGCCCTGGATGTCCTGGAATTCACTTTGTAGACCAGGCTGGCCTCGAACTCAGAAATCCACCTGCCTCTGCCTTCTGAGTGCTGGGATTAAAGGCATGAATGTGACTGCCCTTGCATTTGGAGCATAGATATTCAGAATTGAGAGTTCATCTTGGAAGATTTTACCTGTGATGAGTACAAAGTGCCTCTCCTTGTCTTTTTTGATAACTTTGGGTTAGAAGTTGATTTTATTTGATATTAGAATGGCTACTCCATCTTGTTTTTTGGACTGTTTGCTTGGATAATTGTTTTTCTGCCTTTTACTCTGAGTTAAGTGTTTGTCTTTGTCCCTTAAGTGGGTTTCCTGTATGCAACAAAATGTTGGGTCTAGTTTATGTTGCCAGTCTGTTAGTGTATGTCTTTTTATTGGGGAATTGAGTCCATTGATATTAAGAGATATTAAGGAAAAGTAGTTATTTCTTCCTGTTATTTTTGTTGTTAGCGTTTGAATTCTGTTCTCGCTGCTGTCTTCATTTAGGTTTGCTGAAGGATAACTTTCTTGTTTTTGTAGGGTGTCATTTCCCACCTTGTGTTGGTGTTTTCCCTTTATTATCCTTTGAAGGGCTGGGGTTCAGGGAAAAATACTCTGTGAATTTGGTTTTGCCATGTAATACTTTCCATCTATGGTAAATGAGAGTTTTGCTGAGTGTAGTAGCCTGGGCTGGCATTTGTTTTCTCTTAGGGTTTGTATAACATCTGTCTAGGATCTTCTGCCTTTCACAGTCTCTGGTGACAATCTTGTATAAATCTAGTAGGTCTGCCTTTATCTGATACTTGACCTTTTTCCCTTACTGCTTTTAATATTCTACCTTTATTAACTGCATTTTTTGTTCTGATCAATATGTGTCAGGAAGAATTTCTTTTCTGGTCCAGTCTATTTGGAGTTCTGTAAGCTTCTTGTATGTTCATGGACATCTCTCTCTTTAGGTTAGGGAAGTTTTTTTCTATAATTTTGTTGAAGATATTTACTGGCCATTTAATTTGAAAGTCTTCATTCTCATCTATACCTATTATCCTTAGGTTTGATCTTCTCATTCTGTCCTGGATTTCTTGGATGTTTTGAGTTAGGATCTTTTTGCCTTTTGAATTTTCTTTGATTGTTATGTCCATGTTTTCTATGTAATCTTCTGCACCTGAGATTCTCTCTTCCATCTCTTGTATTCTGTTGCTGATGCTCGCATCCATGGTTCCTGATTTCTTTCCTAGTATTTCTATCTCCAGAGTTTACTCCCTTTGGAATTTCTTATCTTTTTCTACTTCCATTTTTAGATCTTGGATCGTTTTGTTCAATTCTTTCACCCATTTGGTAGTGTTTTCCTGTAACTCTTTAAGGGATTTTTGTGTTTTCTCTTTAAAGGCTTCTTGCTGTTTAACTGTGTTCTCCGGTATTTCTTTAAGGGAGTTATTATTTCCTTCTTAAATTCCTCCATCATCGTCATGAGAAGTGACTTTAGATCCATATCTTGCTTTTTTGGTGTGATGGTGTATCCAGGACTTGCTATGGTGGGAGAGTTTGGTTTTATGATGCCAAGTAACCTTGGTTTCTGTTGCTTCTGTTCTTATTCTTGCCTCCTGCCATCTGATTATCTCAAGTGCTTGCTGCCCTCGATATATCTATTTGGAGCCTGTCCTTCCTATAATCCCGGTTGATTCAGGACTCCTCAGAGTCCAGCTTTCTCTGTCATCCTGTGATTCCAGGCTCCTTTGAACCTGAGTTTCTGGGTGTATCAGAGTTCTTGGCAGTCAAGCTTCCTCTGATCCTGGTGTGACCAAGTTCTTGGTATCCTGAATCCTAAGATCCTGGGCATGTTACAGTGCCTGGAAGTGGTGTTTCTCTGGGGACCATGGGGCTGTCTGGTGTCTTTGAAACCAAGGTATACCAGCATCTATCAGAAGGAATCCGAGCTGCTGGTCAGGCAGGGCTCCTGTGTCCTTGTTCCTGCTGTCACAGGCCCATCACAATTGTTTTGGAACAGCTGTTGTGTTCCACTCACCAGTGTTCCTAAGATCCTGGACTTGCTAGGGTGCCTGCAGCATGGAGAGTCCTCTGGGGACCGTTAGACTGTCCGCTGAGTTTGGGACCAAGGTGGCCTGGAGCTGGCTCCGACTGGAAGGGACCTGAGACCCTGGTCAGGCGGGTTTACTGTGTCCCTGCTGCTGGCACATGCCTGTCACGATTGGTTTGGAACAGATGTTGTGTTCCACTCACCAGTGATCATAAGATCCTAGGCATGCTAGGGCACCTGTGGAGTGGAGAATCCTCTGGAAACCATGGGACAGTCTGAGGGGTCTGTGCTTAAGGGGGCTTGGAGCTGGCTCTGACCAGAAGGGCAATCCTCATCTTCTGAAGACAACAATTATATATGGACCATTTCACCTCAAACGATGATGAGACAGTCAAATAGCCAGGATGTGGACGGAGTATTGTTAGAACATTCAGTCATTTTCCCTAGAAAGAGAAAGTAAAGATACTCACAGTATCAGCAGTTGAAGACCCATTCTCATCATTAAGACCTTGGCTTAAGTGTTCCTGGAGCAGTTATTATATAACCTTGTCTGTCAAGCATTTTTGAAAGTAGCTACAAGTTGAGTTGAGGAATGACAGATTCAGGATGAGTTCATGGAACAGCACCGAGAGCTCCAGTGAGGGGCTTCTAAATTGTCAGGTACTGTTAATAAGTAATGGGAAATTCTATAGTTGATGAAGTATGTGTCTTAATTAGTCCACAATTTTTTTTTGTAGAATCTGACTGCAAATATAAGTAGCTCATTTTTAGTTCATTTTCCTTAGCAGCAAGAGGTCAAAATCTGCTAAGACAGGTTACTTTATTCAATTTGTTCAGTGAAATTACACACAGAGATGAATTTTTGCATATATTTGTGCATGGATTATTGCAAAAATCTGTAACAGACTGGGCAAAGTATACATATTTATTTCGCACAGTTGTGCAGGGAAAAATCAAGGAAATGGCTGATGCAGTGTTTAATGTGGACTCTTGTTTTATCTGAAAGGGCTACTTTCTCCATATGTCTTTACGTGGACACTGAGATTGTTCCATGGTATCTCTGTACATAATATCAGTTGCTTTATCACATTAAGGTTAACATAATACCTTAAAGCAGCCTTCATCAACCTTCCTTATAAGTCCTGTATCCACATTTCATTATACTGGGTGTTAAGACTTCAAGGTATGTATTTGGGGTCACAAGATACTTAGTTTAAGTGAGACATAAATAATAAGAATGTAGGATTAAATTTTTCTCAACTTACTTTTAATATGGGTTCTTAAATGCTTCTCCATTATAGCCTACTATACTACCAGAGATAGTGGAAAATAGAGGTTATTAGGCTATAGGGGGAGTAGTGCTGTTTAAAAATTGTTCTTTCAAGCAAATGCCATCTGTGTTGTCATGAAATAATCAGTTTAGTTCACAGGATTCAGCAGCTAGATCCACTCACAAATACATCATGAAGATACCAGCAGTCCAGTTCAGTAGTGTTGGATAACAAGCATGAATCAGCAGTGGTGGCATGACTTAGAAACAGCTAGCAGAGTGAACAGGACCAACAGAGTGACACCAGGAGAAATACTTTGCCATGCCTTTTTCAATGATGTGAAGATCAAGGAAGAGGTAAGACCAATGAAGTGTTGCAAAGCTAGCTATGCAAGTGCCCATTACTTTCCATTGCATCCTCCCTCCAAACATCGCATGTCCTTCAAGAGTCTTGCCTCACAACTCACCTCAGCAGGTGAGTCTGTCATAGCAAATCTCCATGTGAGTCTGTATCAGCTGACATCACTCTGCCAATTGGGCCTCGTCCATGGAAGTGGCAAGAAGCCACCAGAATATGACCAGAAGTTTTTTGGTGCATTTCGCTCTACGGAAACTTGCATCTTTGAAAATATTGATGTATACAATAATCAGAAGTATAAAATGTCAGGAAAAAAAATCAAAAGAAAACAGATTTTTTTGATTAAAAGTAAATCAAAAAAATCTGTTTTCTTTTTGTCTCAGTAAGATGTTCTACTTGGAGAAATGCTCATTGTCTATATGCTGAGATGGAATTAAAATTTTAAAATTGTCATTTCTAGATAGATGGCTCAGTGTGAAGCAAAGGGTAGAAACCCTGTATTTGGTTAACTGATCATTGGATAAAGTTATCTTTCATATCCTGATACTGTAAAGAGGAGTGATTTTGCCTATTTGCTGAAAAGATGACAGTAATGTTTTCCTCAATTCTTTACAGAATATGAAGCCAAATAATCAATATATGTCTTTCTAATTTCTATCTATCTATCTATCTATCTATCTATCTATCTATCTATCTAATTATCTACCTATCATCTATCTATCTTTTATATAAATATCATTTATTATTCATCATGGCTTATTTTTATTTAAAATCTCTAATACATGAACTTTGGTTGAAATTGTCTTCTATTTGTACACATTTCTTGTATATAATCTGATTCTTTCTGATTTCTGTTTTGCATGTTAGCGGTAATATTATCTCAATTGTTAGGAACTAAGTGATGTTTTAATAGGAATAAAAGTAATTTTATATCAACATTGCATGATGAAAAATTAAGTAATTAGGTTGATGCAGGTTGTAAATAATAAAAAGTTTTGAAGGAAAATATTGCAAGCTATATTTTCAGATGGACTGTTTGTCATTTCATTAATGTTCATACAACTTCGTGATGAGGACACTAACAAAGGATACTTCTAGAAATACCTTCTGGACCCATTTTTGAATGCACAAACACAAACATATATACACAGAGAGACACACAGACATAGACACACAAACACAGACACACACAGAAACACAGAGACACAGACACACACACACACACACACACACACACACACTTCGGTTAGTCATTCTCTCATTTATAATATCTAAACAATGACTACTCTTTTTTTAAACATTGAACTGGAGATAACTGTACACAGATGATAATGACTTATGAGAAGTAGAACTCATTTTTGTTCAGGATAGTTACATTTAAAAAAACATAAAGTGTTGATAGGACATGTTTAATTCAGAATTTTATGCTTTATTTTAAAAACTTTGTTTAAAAAAAGAAACTAAGAAGTTAGAAAAATTAAAAATTAAAAAGAAAGGGAAAAACTTGGTTTCAAACTTCGTTTAAAAATAATGTGCTTGCATTTCTTTCTATATCAAACCTTTTTAATATTGATACATACCTACAAATTAGGTATCATGCTAACAAATTCATATGAAGGGAAAAATATCCTATATCCTTTGAAAAGATTATATAATAAACTGATTTGAGAAAATTCTCAATAATTGGATTACCAATTAGCTTAAAATTGGTGAAAAACTATTCGTTATTATAGCAATAATGACCTCCTTTTAAGTACTTCATAATAAATCCTTGCAGTAGGACAGAAAAAAATAATGTTCACAGTTGTTGTATGATTCAATGAAGTTTTAAAAGAAAGATTTATAAAATTTAAAAAAAAAAGATTTATATTAAGGTTTAATCCACATATGATTTATGTAGATACATGGTTATGGCTGAAATTATATCAGTGCTCTGGTTCTTCTTTTTATTACAGCATGACCATGTCTGCCCTATCATTATTATAAAATTAGACTCAATAGGAGTGCATTGGAAAAAATTTGGGTGTTTAGGGAAGTGAGAACTTGGGAGTTGTTGATCAAGCAAAATGAATATGACTAAAAATCATTTCATGATCAGTCTGGCGGTTCCTCAGAAAATTGGACATAGTACTACTGGAGGACCCAACAATACCTCTCCTGGGCATATACCCAGAAGATCTTCCAACTGGTAATAAGGACACATGCTCCACTATGTTCATAGCAGCNTTATTTATAATANCCAGAAGNTGGAAAGAACCCAGATGTCCCTCAGCAGAGGAATGGATACAGAAACTGTGGTACATTTACACAATGGAGTACTACTCAGCTATTAAAAAACAATGAATTTATGAAATTCTTGGGCAAATGGATGTATCTGGAGGATATCATCCTTAGTGAGGTAAGCCAATCACAAAAGAAGTCACTAGATATGCACTCACTGATAAGCGGATATTAGCCCAGAAACTTAGAATACCCAAGATACATTATGCAAAACACAAGAAAACCAAGAAGGATAACTATTGTGGGGATACTTCATTCCTCATTAGAATAAGGAACAAAATACTCATGAAAGGATACAGGTACAGAGACAAAATTTAGAGCTAAGATGGACTATCCAGAGACTACCCCATCTGGGAATCCATCCCATCATCAGCCACCAAACCCAGATACTAATACACATGCCAGCAAGATTCTGCTGAAGGGACCCTGATATTGCAGCCTCTTGTGAGGCTATGCCAGAGCCTGGCAAACACAGAAGTGGATGCTCACAGCCAGCTATTGGATGGAACACAGGGTCCCCAATGGAGGAGCTAGAGAAAGTATCCAAGGAGCTGAAGGGGACTGCAACCCTGCAGGTGGAACAACAATATGAACTAACCAGTACCCCCTGAGCTTGTGTCTCTAGCTGCATATGTAGCAGAAGATGGTCTAATTGGCCATCACTGGGAAGAGAGGCCCCTTGGTCTTGCAAATTTTATATGATCCAGCACAAGGGAAGGCCTGGGCCAAGTAGTGGGAGTGGGTGGGTAGGGGAGTAGGGGTGGTGGTGGGGTATAGGGAACTTTCGGGATAGCATTTGAAATGTAAATAAAGAAAACAATAATAAAAAAATTAAAAAATCATTTCATGATTGTCTTAGGTTATTAATGGGAATATTACTTTAATTAATGACTAAATAAAATACAAGAGAAAATAGACTTATAGGAGTTAAGCTTTTTTTTTTTTTTTTTTTTAATGGCTTAGTGATTTTACTATATAATCACTTGGCTCCATCATTTCTGAGGTTGGTGTAACGGAACTTGGTTTTGGGGGCAACTACAAGGTGGGACAATGCAGCTTATCTTTAGATAGTGGGAGACAGAGAAGAAGTCCTAGAGAAGAGGGGTATCATAGAGAGGGTAGTGCTTTGACGGTCTCCCTGCCTTCAGCAAGTCACACATCGCACGATTTCATCATATATGAATATCGCAGCAAGTTATAAACCTTGGTTTCTATGTTCAGTAATTACCTAACAAGCTTTAAAATACCATTGCCTTGGTAACTGGGATGCGATAGAGCCCGAATGTCATAGTTTGTTCAAGTTGTTCTTGTGAGCCCCTGTGCATTTCCAGTGAGAATTGCTAATTTGAGTGTCAAGTCCTCCAATACTAAGGACCCTGAAGTGATCAGACAGCAACATTTTATCTCCTAGAGCAACAACACCAACTAGATACAAGAAATAGTACATATTCTTTATTAGAAAGCTATCCTAATGTTGAACATCAGTAGATGTAGGTGAATATGCTGCCCTGGGAAATGTGTTATGTGGTTTTGAAGCTATATGCATGAGTGCTCAAAAACTACTGCTGTCATTTTGAGGTTAAAAATGGAAAATGATGTATAAATATGTTCTGGATATATCTCTCTCAGACTAATAATGAACAACATACAAAAGTGTGATGGTAGGGAATAAAAGGTTGTATAATGCTGAAATGAATATTTGCATACAGCTCCCATTCCTTTAAACTGTCCTTTGACAAACCTTTCTCTACAAAAATATTTACATTGATGTTCAAAACAGTAGCAAAATTACAGTTATGAAAATGATTTTATGGTTGGGAGTCACCACAAGATGAACTGTATTAAATGATCACAACTATAGGGAGGTTGAGAATAACTGATTTAAAGGGTTGGAAATAATGGGATAGAACACTAAAAAGTGAGCTACCTTTTATGTGCACCTGCATTTTACAACTGACGTAAATATTGATAGGCGTTGGCTCTTATTTGATAATTTCCTACTTGGGGAGACAAAAGTAAACATTCTGGTGAGTATATAATGCTTAATGATATCCCTCTTCTTTGTTTATAAGGAAAGGGGCTCCTCGGGGTGTAGTGATACTCATCCTAAATTATTATCCTTTAATTTAAAAGGGCACATATTTTTTTGTGCATGTTTTTGTGTGTGTGTGTGTGTGTGTGTGTGTGTGTGTGTGTGTGTGTGCACAATGCAGAGTCAGGGTATTTTTACCATGTGGCTCCTGTGCACTGAGCTCAGGCCATATTTTGAGTAATCTTGCCAATCATAAGTTATAAGTTGCGCCTCTACTTGAAGCTTTTATATATTTTCTTATTTTTATAACATTTTAAAAAGATTTATTTATTTTATTGTATGTATGAGAGTATACTGTCACTGTCTTCAGACACACCAGAAGAGGGCATCAAATCCCATTACCGATGGTTGTGAGACACCCTGAAGTTTCTGGGAATTGAACTCAGGATTTCTGGAAGAGTAGCCAGTGCTCTTAACCTCTGAGCCATCTCTCCAACCTTTCTAATTTTTAATAATGTGGCATATACATGTTGTTGTTGAAAAGTTTATTCCCAATCTAAGGTTTTTAACCCTGTCTTTAACCATTTACTTCCCGGGTAAAACACACATACAAGCTTTATATTCACAATAAGCCTTAATCAGCACAAGAGCTGGGCAGATATCTATCCTCTATGCTATTATGTCTATTTCCAGGCAATAATCTCATTATATAGTTTACCATGTTTTGTCTCGACTGCTCTGAACTCTAATTACTCCAGTTAGCCAACTCACAAGGCTAACTCATCATTTTATGACTCACCTAACACATGGCTGCTTTCTCCTCTATCCACCTTCTTTTTCTCTTCATGGTTCTCCTCTGACCCCAAGTTCAGGAACCCTAAACCCCACCTATGTCTCTTCTGCCTAGCTATTGGCTGTCAGCAACTTTATCCACCAATCAGAAATAACTTGGGGGCAAGGTCACATAGCATCACTTTGGTGTATGTGCAGACTGGGCTCTGGGGCAACTAGGTCTTGGGGTTCTGCACTTAGCATTACAGCAAATAGCAACAGACCAATTCTCAAAATTCCATTTCTAACTTTTTTTTAATATTCAGGTCCCTTCAAGGTTTTACATATCCAACTAACTTAACTTTGCTCATAGATATTTCTTCATTGAAACTTATACTAATCCCCAAACTTCAGGGTCTCTTGTCTTCTCCTTTTGTATAATGTTTCGAACAGTATTTCATTTATAGTATTACTTTTAACCAGTTTAGTTTCTTTGGGAAGGATGCTCTAATTATAGCTTACTGTCTTTAGATGCCAAGTCTGCAACAGAACTCATGTGAAAACAATGGTTAGAATCTTCCTTTGGGAATAAAAGGTGGGTCTAACATGACTCAGCTGTGCAGTATTGCTGCAAAATTAGTCAGGTCCAACCATGGATTTGTCCTAGGAAGGAAACTAGCATTCTCAAATCGATTTATATATTCCTACTCTCATAAGCACTGAGTGAACGTTGGGTTGGAAAGTGTTATAAATTCTCCAGGACCATTTACCCAGAAGTTCTGACAATCTCTGAGACTTAAATGTCAGGAATGAGTGTGCCTGGACCTGACATGAGAGAGGCTGGAAGGGAGATCCAAGTGGAGGTTGGCAGAAATGCAGTATTCTTTTTTTTAATGGATATTTATTTATTGAATATTTTCTTTATTTACATTTCAAATGTTATCCCCTTTCCTGGTCCCAGATCCCAGCTCCTACTTGGAAACCCCTATCTCATCTTTACTCTCCCTGCTTCTATAGGGGTGCTCCCCCACCCACCCACGCACTCCTGCCTCCCTGTCCTGACATTTCCCTACACTGGGCATCGAGCCTTCCCAGGACAAAGGGACTCTCCTCCCGTTGATGTCCAACAAGGCCATCCTTGCTACATATGCTGCTGGAGCCATGGATCTCTCCATGTGTACTCTTTGGATGGTGGTTTAGTCCCTGGGAGCTCTGGGGTGGGGGGTTTGGTTGGTTGATATTGTTGTTCTTCCTATAGATTGCAAACATCTTCAGCTCCTTCAGTCCTTCCTCTAACTCCTCCATTGGGGACCCTGTCCAGTGGTTGGCTGTGAGAAACTTTCTCTGTATCTGTCAGGCTCTGGCAGAGTCTCTCAGGAGAGAGCCATGTCAAGCTCCTGCCACCAAGCACTTCTTGGCATCTGCAATAGTGTCTGGATTTGGTGTCTGTATATGGGATAGATCCCAGGTGGGGCAGACTCTGGATGGCCTTTCCTTTAGTCGTTGCTCCATGCTTTGTCTCTGTCTTTCATCCCTTGAGTATTTTGTTTCCCCTTCTAAGAAAGACTGAAGCATCTGCACTTTGGTCTTCCTTCTTGAGCTTCATGTGGTCTGTGAATTGTATCTTTGGAATTTTAAGTTTTGGGGCTAATATCCACTTATCAGTGAGTGTATACCATGTGTGTTCTTTTGTGACTGGATTACCTCACTCAGGATGATATTTTCTAATTTCATCTATTTGGCTAAGAATTTCATGAATTCATTGTTTGTAATAGCCAAGTAGTACTCCATTGTGTAAATGTACCATATTTTCTGTATCCATTTTTCTGATGAAGGACAAGTGGGTTCTTTCCAGCTTCTGTCTATTATAAATAAGGTTGCTATAAACATAGACATGTCCTTGTTATATGTTGAAGCATCCCTGGGTATCTGCCCAGGAGTGGTACAGCTGGGTCCTTGGGTAGTATGTCCAATTTTCTGAGGAACAGCCAGACTGATTTCCAGAGTGGTTTTACCAGCTTGCAATCCCACCAACAATGATGGAGTGTTCCTTCAGATACTTTGTTGAATTACTTCTTGTGGTGAAGGCTTTTGAAAGCAATTATGTTGTTTTATTTCCTATTCCTAACTTTTATAATTTATCCAATATTGTATAAGTAGTGTCTTCATAGACATTTATACAGTGATTGGATAGATGAGTCAATATTTTATTTTATTAATTTTATTCTATTTTATTTATTTTTTTTGGTTTTTGGAGACAGGGTTTCTCTGTGTAGTCTTGGCTGTCCTGGAACTCACTTTGTAGACCAGGCTGGCCTCGAACTCAGAAANAGTGCTGGGATTAAAGGCATGCGGCACCACACCTGACTAATATTTTATTTTTAAATTCTACATTTTCTTTCTTTAAAAAATGTACTCCATATGTGCAATGGGACTACACATCATGTGTCAGAGCATGTGCACTGGCGATAAAATGTGTGGCCATGATCCAAGTCCTTTCCTGTGCACCATACTGATTATCCTCATGGGATCAGACAATAGCAGTTAGGGAACAGAAATTATTCTATGAGTTCTGACTTAAGATACCACAGAAAAGACTAAATCTCATTTCTCATATTGAAGATGACACAGGTAGTTGCTGGTAATAGCTCATGGAGGTCCCCACCGTGGTATACTATATTTTCCAGGCTTAAGGTGAGTATTGTGATTTAAAAATTTATGACTACATGTGTTTTCCAAATTGTATCTTGGGTATTCTAAGTTTTTGGGATAATATCCACTTACCTGTGGGTGCATATCATGTGTGTTCTTTTGTGATTGGGTTACCTAACTCAGGATGATATCCTCCAGATGCATCCATTTGCCTAAGAATTTCATGAATTAACTGTCTTTAGTAGCTGAGTAGTACTCCATTGTATAAATGTACCACATTTTCTTTATCCATTCCTCTGTTGAGGGACATCTGAGTTCTTTCCAGCTTCTAGCTATTATAAATAAGGCTTCAGTGAACATAGTGGAGCGTGTGTTCTTATTACAAGTTGGAACATCTTCTGGGTATATGCCCAGGAGAGGCATTGCTGGATCCTCCAGTAGTACTATGTTCAATTTTCTGAGGAACCACCAGACAGATTTCCAGAGTGTTTGTACCAGCTTGCAATCCCACCAGCAATGGAGGAGTGTTCCTCTTTCACCACATCCTCACTAGCATCTGCTGTCACCTGAATATTTGATCTTAGACATTCTGACTATTGTGAGGTGAAATCTCGGAGTTGTTTTGATTTGCATTTCCCTGATGATTAACAATGTTGAACATTTTTTTTTTTTTGGGTGCTTCTCGGCCATTCCATATTCCTCAGTTGAGAATTTTTTGTTAAGCTCTGTACCCCATTTTTTATAGGGTTATTTGATTTTCTGGAGTCCAGCTTCTTTGTATATGTTGGATACTAGACCCCTATAGGATTTAGGATTGGTAAAGATATTTTCCCAATCTTTTGGTGGACTTTTTGTCTTTTTGACAGTATCTTTTGCCTTACAGAAGCTTTGCAATTTTATGAGGTCCCATTTGTCGATTCTCGATCTTATAGCACAAGCCATTGCTGTTCTTTTCAGGAATATTTCCCCTTGAAACTCAAGAAGAAGGAAGACCAAAGTGTGGATACTTCGTTCCTCCTCAGAATGGGGAACAAAATACTCATGGAGGGATTACAGAGACAAAGTTTACACCTGGAATGGAAGGAAGGACCATCCAGAGACTGCCTTACCCAGGGATCCATCCCATAAACATCCACCAAACTCAGACACTATTGCATATGCCAGCAAAATTTTGCTCACGGGACCCTGACATAGCTGTCTCCTATGAGACTATGCCAGTGCCTGGCAAATACAGAAGTGGATGCTCACAGTTATGTATTGGATGGAACACAGGGGCCCCAGTGGAGGAGCTAGAGAATGTACTCAAGGAGCTGAAGGGGTCTGTAACCCTATAGGAGAAACAACAATATGAACTAACCAGTACCCCCAGAGCTCGTGTCTCTAGCTGCATGTAGCAGAAGATGGCCTAGTCAACCATCATTGGGAGAAGAGGACCTTGGCCTTGGGAAGATTATATGCCCCAATTCTGGGGAATGCCAGGGCCAGGAAGTGGGAGTGGGTGGGTTGGGGAGCAGGGTATGGGGAGGGTATAGGGGACTTTCGGGATAGCATTTGAAATGTAAATAAAGAAAATATCTAATAAAAAATTTATTTCTCTAAGAGTGAGAGATATTTTAAATCAGTACAGTGAATAGCTAAGGGATACTACTTTCATGTTAATGGTAGGAACAATCTTTTAGTGCTTGGTTGCCCTATCTTTTCTTTGTAAGTCATAATCCTCGTGTGTTTATGTAGTACTCACTTTACCAAGAGTTCACTTCTAATATGCTTATATTCTAAAATTATATTTAATTTTTAAATTCACAAATTAAAAATTGTATATTATAAATTATATCATTACATATATTCTTTTAGCAATTTATTTTAAATTGACATGCAACACAAAAACACACATGGTATTTGCAACATGTTAAATTGAAACATATGGATCTTGGGAAATAGCTAAGTTGAGTGCTGGGAGCCTTCAGGCCCAGAGAGGGTAGAGGCAGGGGCACGGAGAAGAACTCTGGTGATGGCTTTAAAGTTGAAATCTCAGGGCCTTCTAGCTCTCTAACTATACTGAAATGCTGATGATAACTTCTAAAATATCCTAAAAACTTTCTTGCTCTTTCAGAGGGTAAAAGACTGATTAACACCTGTAGCCTAATTGGAGGATTAAGCAATGTGGCCTTTGTTCTATCTCCCCAGGAACTGCTGGGCTCTAACTTTCAGCCTGCCAGTAGGAAGTTGCAGTAAGAAAAGGAGATACTTAGAAAAGTTATTACTTTTGTTCACAATAGTGTCTGGGTTTGGTGGTTGGGAAAGGGAAAAATTCTAGTCTAAGTGGGGAAAAGGCAAAAAATTTTCCTCTCTCTTTTTTCTCATCTCTTTGTCCTCAGTACATATACATATCTCAGAATACATGGTTGCATGTTACAAAGTTCATCACAATATCACACAAAAATCAAATCATAAATTGAGATAGAAGTTGACAACAGAGAATGCTTACATGCATATCCATTAGGAGTAATTATCTAGCTAAATATCCATCACTTGTCTCAGTTCCACAGGTTCACTGAAGCTTAAAACCATAACTAAGTTATTAGTGAAGTTTTGTATAGATAAACCCAGTCAATATTTTAGCTTCTGTTCTAGCATCTATAATAAATCTTTAGTTCCCTTTTTATGACCTTTAGGTGTTTTTACAACCTTTTGGAATGTGCTCTGAGTAGGGGAAAGTCTGGTTATCATCTAAGAGCAATTAACTGGGACTTGGGAGACTGACAGAGTTCTCATTGCAGTTTTGACTATCAGAAAAGAACCTAATAAAACAGCTTAATAATCATAGATATAATTTTAGGAATTCTTATAAGATCACCTTTAAGTCTTAAGTCATCTATTTGTCTATATAGCATTACTACAAGACAGTACATCTTCGTGTATCTGCAGAGATCTGCTCCAAAGGGGTGTGATTGTTATATATGTTTAATAATAACAGAAAAGCATATTAATAGCAGGAATCTTTCCTAAAATGAATCCCTTACAGCCTTGTTTAAAAGGGCATACCTGTCACAGGTTATATAATTATCTGAAGCAGGCCATTTTAGGATGGTCTCCTGCTAGTTATTAGCTTGTCCCATTATGGCTCCTGACAGTTGAGATGGCTAATATATTAATTTGTTCACATAATTATTTCTTTTGATTATTTAAGTTCTCTTAGAGAAGCTTCTAAGAGCTATAGTACACTGTTATCAACTATAATAGTTTGCTGTAGAACTATTTTGAGATCATTCTTCCTACCCAACTGAAAATTTTAATAACTTTGACCAAGAACTTGCACAGTCCCAACTCACAGAAGGACTCTTTTATGGATTCATTTTGTATGGATTCATGTTTTAAAATCATAGTGTAAGGTCATGAATATTTGTGATAGATGAAAAAGTTGACTTTATGTTTGCCTATATATAATAATATTTCCCTTAAATTTGTGTGTTGATTTGTTTAATTTAGACATGCTGCATATATGTTCTTGTCATAGCATGTGCTGCCTCTTTAATCACTTGTGTTAATACAGTATGATGCACAGATGCAGAAGCTAAATTTAACTCTTTTATCATACCATCCTAGAAATAACGTGAAAATGTGTTAAAAACTCAAATGTACAACCTGAAATTATGCAGTTATTAGGAGAAAACACAGAGGAAAAACTCCATCACACTGGAATCAGTTACGACCTATGAACCTTGCCTCAAAGTACAGGCAACAAGAAAGAAATTAGGCCAATTAGATTACACTGAACAAAAACAAAAACAAAAACAAAAACAAAAACAAAACCCTCAAACTTCTATACATGGAATGAAAGAAGCAGAGTGAAGAAACAAATCACAATTGGGGGAAATATTTCCTTGGCATACACCTTATAGTACATTAATAAATAACCCAGAAGAAATTCTTAACAGATAAACACACATAGTCACACACACAGATACACACACACACACACAATTTGATTTAAAAATTGGTAAAGTACTTTCATAGATATTTCTTAAATTAAAACATGCAAGAAGCAAGCAAGTACATAAAACATTTTCAATATGTCATCATAAAATTAGAAATGAGTCTTATAAAAAAGATAAAGATAATGAATGTTATAGAGGACATAGGAAAAAAGTAAGTTTATTGCACTGCCAATCAAAATGTAAATTCATAGGACCATTATGAAAAACACTTGGGGATTCCTTGAGTACTTTAAATAGTGACAGCATATGAACCAGCAATCCTACTACTGGGAATCTGTCCAAAGGAAGTATGACCATGTCAAAGAAATCTCTGTACTTTCACAATCATAGCAGCAAAATCAATACAATACCAAGATGTGGAATCAAACTACATGCTCATCCGAAATGTCAATTAACAATGTCTTAACATACACAGATTAGGATAATATTTAACCTTGCAAGGATCAGAAGGACAGACATTATGTCCTTCCATTTATAGCCCCTTTAAAGACTCCATTATTGCTCTTAAAACTCTTGAAGGGTTGTGGTGAGTAAAACAGAGATGGCACTTCACGCAACTGTTTGGAATCAAACGAGCAATACACCAGATATCTTCTGTTATATAGCAGTAATTAAGCATTTATATAAGCCATATTATGTCTATGATTTATAATCATAACTTTAGGATTCTAATGTCTGATACTATTATCACTTATAGTGTCATTACTAATATATCCTTAAAAGAAGCACCATGATTAATTCATAGCCCACGGTCTTTACACCGCACCACAGTATAATAAGCTATGTGCCTTAGTGTGAAGGGCAGACATTTTCTTTAGATCTGTTTCGTTTAACTGGCTGGTCTTTCTTTGGGGGAAAAATGACTTCTGTGACAGTGCAAGTTTACGAATTAGCCCTGTAAAGAAACATCTTTCTTAATTTTTAGCTTCCTAAATATAAATGGATAAACATCAAAATTCAATACAATTCAGTGCTGGTTTTATACATAATTTATAAGTCCATGATGGAAAGACTCAATGGTCTTTTCTGCCTGTGAGAGATGTGCATAATAAAATAATCTGAGTAAGAATTGCTCAATATTTCTCAAGTAAAGTGGTCACAAAGAAGAGGAAAACCCATGGGAAACTTAATATTAATAAAAATGAGAGCAGATCATTAGAAGCTGTCATTCCCTCATTCATGCTACAAAAAATTGATTATGCTGTAATGACATCTTGGCTAGTGCATTATCAGATAATTAGAAACACTAGTCTTTTCATTGTGTTTTCCTAAACATATGTGAAATAAAGGAATGCAGAGACACTTGGGCACTTGGAAAGAGGAGTAAATGGATATATTGAATGGAGAAAAATCAGACTCATAAAATAATTAATCCACAAGATTTCTGCTGCCTATCTGCATTTTATGTTTGGCTAGACTATAAAGGAGAAATTTCCCCTTTCCTGATTTCCTCTTAGAGTAAGGTTAAGGTTGAGTCATGAAGGGAATTTAATTTCAAGGATGTATGGGAGTCAATGCTTTCAAAACAAAATAAAAATGTATTTTTATACTGTGCAGAGTCTTTCATTTATAAAGATACACGGGCTGACAGCACCACTTTGCAACACAGAATTTAATGCAGAGCAATCAAAAGACATTTTAATTTTTAAAATTGCTCTCATCTGCTTTTTTATTGCCTTTTGTAGCTTGTACAGTTTTAGAACATATGTTGCATGCCAAATTGTCTGGCTTTATCATCTCTGTAGAGGAAAATGTAATCACAGAAATGCTTACCTTTTCATTAGAAATGGAGGTTTTACTATGGAAATGTTCTTATGGAAATAAAAATATTAACAGTTGTATTAGTAGTTCATAAAAATTAGTGCACCTAAGTACTTTGTATTGCCAGGCACTGGCAATTAAAGCAGCCATGGAAGCATGATTTAAGGTTTTTCTAAAGTACAAGAGTAAGTTCATTATTTAGATCCTTTCCTGGGCTCCAGCAGAACTCTGGTGATTATTTGATTAGCCCAAACCTATTCTTTGTACTGTCTTCCTGGCAACACTCAGACCTCAACTTTACCCAGAATGGTAGTTTTCTTGTACCTTTGGAACATGTGTTTCAAGCTGCAGTTGATGTCTGAAATTGCAGGTAGCCTGAAGTACTATACTCATGTTATGTTTTCTGTGTACAGAAGCATGTGAAAAAGCTTAATATATGCACCAGAAATACTAAGAGGATAATAACCAATCTTCTAACAATGGATGCTAATGAACACGGTGTGAATGTGGTATTTCCTTCTCTCAAAGATTATAGTAGGCCACACCTCCTCCTCCTCCTGCTTTAGAACTGCTGGCCTAAAACAGCCATGAGAATGTTGCTGTATTGTCTCTTATCAAAGTGAATTAAGTTTTTGAATTTCAGAGTTTATAAGAGAGTATACAAAGTGGTAGCATCGGTACATTCATTTATATAAGAAAATATGCTACATTGTGACAATTTTCTTTTAAGCTCAGTATCCTCATTTATTAAGGGAGAAGATGGGTTTTCAATTTCCTGCACATATGAATTTTCCTAATGTGGTTGCATATCTAATCCTTACATACTAAAATAGTGTGAACAAATATTATCCTATCACAATACATATGGCTGAGGGAAACATTGTGAAATATTCTTGGATGTTTTAAGTCTGACATTTGGAAACATGATGGCACATACAAAAGGCTGCCAAGATGGCATCACATTCCTGATGATTCTGAAAAATAATAGAAAACACTTAAGCTTGTGTTTTTTATATGCATGCCAATTTTAGAGGGCTTTGGCTATTGCAAATTGACCCAGAAATGATGCGTGATTCCTTCTGGTTCAGTGTCTCTATATTTGTCAGAATAACATATTTGCCATCAATCCTGTTGCCAGGCTGTTTCAGGGCAGCCACCATCAATGCAATCTCCTGTCAACTGCCCTTATGTGCAGCATGTGCTTGTCTGAGGATAATGTAAATGAGACAGATAGTGGTGCTTTTACATTAAGGAGACAGTTAGTGAGTGACAAGGTTATTTGTGTACCCAGCACATTAATATTTCCTAATGATGTCGGAGTTCACACGGATTCACCGTAGAAAACTTTCATAAATGCCAGAGAATTAATTTCATTGTTTAGGCTTATGGTGGAGCTATTAACATGATGGCTATGTTTTGAGGAATTATAATTTGGCCTTATTACTTCTACCCTTCAGGGTGTAAATTCAATTTTTAGCAATTATTAGGGTTACATCATTTTGAAGTCTTTTCAATGAAGAGTATTGTAAACTTCCTTAATGTATTTCAAGATGTTTCAATTTCCTATGACCAGGTACTTAGACTTACTGGACTAAGAGTGAATGTTGCAGTAATATGTGTATACTTGATTTTTTTATTTGTCATAATAAGTTGTCAAGTATGTATGCTTTGTTTCTTTTATTCTCTCAGCAAAACCCTCTTCTATTTACTCTCAGAATTAGAGGGATAATGAGTATTTGTGAATTAAAGGTGTTTTTCCCAAAAAAGTATTATGTATAGTCCTCATAACACAGATATGTTAAAAATGTTATTGTTAAAACCTGACGATATAATGAGAACTTCATTCATGGTTAGCATTCATTCTTGTATTCCCTATGAGAATTAAAAAAAAAAAGTATATTTCTATCCCAGTGCAATTAATGAGATGACACTTTGAGGGGGAAATTTAATATCTTTAAGGTTATCAAGTGTAGGGGGCTGGAGAGAGGTAAATTATTTAAATAATATATCAAGAGTAGTGGCCGGCAAGCAAGTTTCTGCTTTTCATGGATTTACTCTATATTAGTGTAAAAAGAACTTCATTTGCTTTTTAGGAAAAATAATCAGTACATAAAATCTTGAATTGGGTTGCCTTACTTGCAAATTACATTACTACATCAACAATTTGAGCAAAGACTGGATGAACTGGAAGAATTACAGTATTTCCAGGTGTTTGCCAACTACCTGTATCATCAGCACCCTCTACAAATCCATCATAAAGATCCCTGACCTCATGACAGCCCAGTGGAAGCTTAGAGAACAGTGGGGGTTCTCCCTTTTGTCAATACAGAAGTGATAGAGTCAATGTCCTTCAGTGTCATTTTCTTAATTCTGGTAAGCTTTTTCACATAGGCAATAGGAAAAACTTCACATAATATAATCAAACAAGCAAACAAGCAAAACCATAACCACTAAAACTCCCCATGTTCCTTTTCTCACTTAAACTATCTTATATAGATTTACTACCTTATTTATAATATTTTTATCCTATTTGAGTGAAATATAATGCTCTTAATATTTATATTTGTTGGAGGAATATGATAGGTTATATTAGTTATATAGGAAAACTGTGTCAGTAAAATGCCCAGCACATATTTGCATATGCTGTCTAGAATGTGGGACATAACTGGTATTCACTGGGGCTCTAAAAAGAGGAAATCTATGCCAACAGATATGGTTTTCATAGAATGAGCCTGTGATTGACAGATTTACTGGTTTGCATAAGTAATAATTTTTGGACAGTAGATTCAGGGACATTTTGATACGTGTATCACTTGCTTGTCAGTCCACAGTGACTCCAAAGGAACTGTAAGCATGGTGAGTTGCAATTCTAGAATGTAAGAACCATAAAACCCTTCTAGTGGTTCAGAAGTTTAAAAGTATGCATTGTTGTTAAAGATTATGTTTATTCAATAATGATCATTTCAAATTGTTTCAGGTTTTCAGAAGACTAAGCAGATAAAGTTTCATATTTACCAGAGTTTGGTAGTCTTACCACATAAGACCTTATAACGCCTTTGAGTAAACATTTTGAATGCCCAGATGTTTAATGTAACCAGGACAAACTGCATATACATCAACAATCTAGATTTTTCCAGAGATTCAACATACTTACTAAAGATCTATTTAATTAACAAATGACTTATGGAAAAAGACCACAGGTATGAAAGCACAGAACATTCGGGTTCATTTCTTACCTACTGTGAGGAACCATAAGATCAACACCTGAGTTCTGATTCTTTTACTTAACCTCACTCACTCAAAGGTAATCAGATGTCCCTATGTCAGGACTCCTGTATTTGCAGAGTGAGAATGACACAGATTATTGACAAGGCTAACCTGGTTAACATACATGATAACCTTGTCTGATAGCTTGAACAGAAAGTATGATTGTACAATTCACGGAGAGTAGCATATCAGAAGACATGAAACTGAGGAAGCAAACTTTCCTCTCCTGAGAAGAAAGGAATTTAAATGTATTTCCACATACTATTGTGCTCAACTGTCTTTCCTGTCATCTCTTTTAAAATTTAAACCTGCTTTACAAAACAAGTAACTACAGGCAAGGATATAAAAGGGGTAATAATTTTTAGATCATGGGGCAGGAAAACAGGATTACAGAGCTATTCAGGTTTGTTTGTTTTGCTTTTGTTTTGTTTTTGTTTTTCAAGTGAAATGCACTTGAACCTTTCTAAGAAGTTCTCCTTCTGATGTCAGAGCTTTTTTCAAGAATCAAGGCTACTGTCCATTGGTTGGGTGTAAATATCTGCATCTGACACTTTCTGGTGCTTATTGGGCTTTTCAGAGGGCGGTCATGCTAGGCTCCTGTTTGTAAACACACTATAGTATCACTAACAGTGTCAGGCCACGGGGCCTCTCCTTAAGCTGGATGTCAGGTCTTGACTCAATGAGAGAAGATGAATCTAACCCTCAAGAGACTAGGCAGTGGGGAGGTGTGGTGTGGTGTGGCTTAGGGGATAGGGGCATCCCCTTGGAGACAGAGGAGTGAAGTATGGGATGTGGAACAGTCAGAGGGTAGACCAGGAGGGAGATAAATACTGTACTGTGAAAATGATTACAGAATTAAAAAAAAAAAATCAAGACTAAAGAACTTCAAGTCTGTGCACTGTGGGTCACAATTAAAACCTTGTTGGGCCACTGACTGAAAACAATGAGCAAGAAGTCATTTCAGATTTCTGAAGATTTAGGCTTATCAAGGCAGTTGAGATCAATAAACAAGTTCTGGAAAGAAATGGGTGTTAAGATCTGGGTGGACAGAGGTGTACTAATGTGAATGGTTCTGAGGGCCTGAGATGCTAAGATGGATGGATTCATTGATTTAGTTAGTTGTATTAACCAAAGTAATAATATTTTTATCTATATCTCTCTATAAATGTACAAGTACAGGATGATCACAAGATGGTAATTGGTCCCAAGAATGTTAGAGTACGCAAAACAAAGTATGCCATGCTCATGAACTGAGCTAGAGAGGAACTCATACTAATAAATCTTTATCTATGTCAAGTCTTCATCCTGCAAGTTTTTATGAAAGTGAAAGAGCCCCAAATAGACACCATCTAGAAAGAATAAAAGTGAGGATGGGGTTGTGGATTTCATTGAAAACCAACCGAATCATTACATTAAATTTTTGAATTACCTTTTAGAAAAAATTATTAAATTATTGAGAATTATGTACAGCATGTTCATTTTCCCCCTCCTCATCTCAATTCCTCTCAGATTCTTCCCACCTCTCTATCTACCAACAGAGTTTTTTTTTTCCTATCTTTTAAAAACCATCTGAGTATAATTTGTATGTTCCTATTAATAGCTAGGAAACTTCCCCAACTTTTCGTACATCAAAAGTTATCTCTCTGTTCTGCTCCTTTCCCTCCCTCACTTCCTCCTCACAATTTTCTTTCCTTTAAATGTTTCTAATTCAGGTCAGCTACGATTGTTCCTTTCAGATGACTTTTACAAAAATCAGCTACCACTCTCAGGGTGCTTGCAGTGTGCCACTGCTGAAGGCCACCATGGTCCACTGGGTAGTTCCAGAGGAGTTTGGTACACAGAAAGGAGGTTAGTGGATCAGCTGAGGATGGACATGACAGGCTATCAGGCTTATTTTCTTCCACCACCTTATTTCTTCTTATGCTTACTAAATTAGTTCAGACAGATGATGATTTTTCATATCCATATTCAGTTCACAATTACCTCCAGACCCTGTAATTCTTCTGTCTACTCTTAATAAATACTTTGAATAAATCATAACCCAAAGAAGTAAAGAAAATGCAAACTGAAGCCAGAAACAAGTAAGAGAGAGTCTATTTCATTTTAATAGCATTTCTTAGAGGTTGGGAGCACAGCTTTATAAATATCTGTTCAGGGTCTGATATTATGTGTGTCCAAAATTAATTCAACCTCTAAAGTTCAATAATGTAAAATGTTTTATTCATGTGTTCAGGAAAGAATTTATGACATACCATGATATGGTATTTCACTAGACTACAACTACAGAGGTATGCTGGTGGAAGTGATTAGGAAGTTTTAAGGGCAGGCTCATCAGTTCACAATAGAAACTACAACATGGAAATCTGGCTGAGTTTTCAGATTCTGTCCCTATGTAACTTACATTCAGCAGCTGTCCCTCTAATTCTGTTGGCTAACCTTCTAGTAAGTACGCAAATTATTAATTCAATTGTCCTTATGCATAGGGACCTGTCTAGAATGTGAGACAAAGATGTAACCTATTTCCTCTGAGTTGTTTTGCACTTTATAAATCAGGAAAGGGATGATATGTACATTTTATATTTCTTGTTAAATTTCCCTCCTATTTAATTGCCCTTTAATTCATTTTGATATCTGGTGTGCCTTGACTATACTCTTGTCAATTAACAGTTTGTTTTTTAAAAAGAGAAAAACATTGAAAGATGAAAGATTAAAAATCCACATATATGATAAGTTGATATCAATCATAAGGCTATTTATCTTGTTATTTATTTTATTTTATTTTATTGACTTTTTAAAGCAGGAAACAAAGTCAGGGACAGCTCCCTTCCAGTTGTTGGGGAATCTACATGGAGATCAAGCTGCACATCTGCTACATATGTGCAGGGGTCCTAGGTCCAGCCCATATATGCTTTTTTGTTGGTGGTTCTGTCTCTGGGAATCCCCAATGGTCCAGGTTAGTTGACACTGTTGTTCTTCTTGTTATAGCATTTAAATAAAAACAATCTTCATTAATTATTACCATTATTACCATAATTATTATTATTCATCCCCTTCTTTCTAGATACTATATTGTAATCTGAGACCTTTGGTGTAGACCCTATGTAGAATTCAGCCACCACTGGTGCTCAAGTTTCCTCTTTTCTCTTAACCTCGATTTCCACCTGTAAAATGGAAAGATTGATTATTCATGTGTAGAGTAAGGATAGAATGGAATAAAACATGGATATGCTTTCCAGGTGGCCTACTAACAAGCCCCAGGCCATTGAACTTTAGTATTTTAGAGATTTCACTAAAACATCCTTCTCTAGCATCCACAGACAATTCTTTATGAATCCAGTTTTCTACATTGAAATTATTAGCATTACATATTTTGGTCATCAATACCTTATTTCAGATTGATGCTAATGGTTGCTTGGAGTCCCTGTTTCTTCATTTCCAACGCCCTAAAGGGTAACACGCAGTAACCCTTGGTCCTAACTTTTCTAATATTTGTTTTTACCTGTTGACTCAATTATTATATCTTTCAGATACATGAGTCTTTGTAACAGTATGACTTACTAGTCTACTTTCTAGTATCCTGCCATTTATATTGTGTGATTTATGAAATAGAACTGATTGATTCCTATAGGCATTCTCATCCTTCCTCTGCTTTCACTCATGTGGTTCATTATACTGTCTATAATGGCCACTATGGTAGTCTATTCACTTCCCATATCCCAAACAGTTGAGCCCCTCCCCCTTTTAGTGACGGCATATGTCTTCTCTTTTTCTAGTATGAACTAAGTTGGTGATATATATGGCACTTTCCCTTCATATTACAGGGTAAACTCTTCATCAGACAGACACAGAATGTTATTTGACACCAAGTTTCTGGGTGCATCTACTATAGCACACAACAGGTGGTCTGTGTATAATTGATTTATTGGGTAACTCCTTCACAAAGTGTTTCCGCCTTTCTTACTACTACTGTGGGATTCTGGAGTTGTGAGTCTGCAATACTCAGAGTAGATCTTTAAGTGTGAGTGTCTGTATATTTGATTCATCTCTGTAGGAAGTAACAGAGATTCATATAAGATCAGGATTGCTAGGGTTAGAGAAGGAACAATGTGTTTGAAATGTTTCTGGGGTGGGATGTGTTTGGTAACACTGGATAACATGAATCTGATGAGGGCAGCCACAAAGCCCAGCACCAGAAATGCAGAGACAGGAACATTGTGAGTTCACAGCCAGCCTGAACTACATATTCATTGCCAGTTCAGCCTGAGATACATAGAGAAACCTTGTTTTTAATAACCAAGAAATACATGAGGAATAAATGAAATGAGAGATGTGTTACCTATATAACTGAACTGTATCTTAGTCAATGTAAAGTCTTTCAGTAATGACCCAGAGAACACTGCAACTTTTTCTTTCTTTCTTTCTTTTTCTTTCTTTCTTTCTTTCTTTCTTTCTTTCTTTCTTTCTTTCTTTCTTTCTTTCTTTCTTTCTTTCTTTCTTTCTTTCTTGTCTCTCTTTTTCTCTCTTTCTTCTTTCTTTCTTTTATTATTTCTATATTTCATTTAATTTTTTTGTACACTCAAGATTTTATCTCCCTCCCTGTCAACCTTCTGACTGTTCTACATCCCATACCTCCTCCCACTGCCCATCTCCCAGGAGGATGTCCCCTCTCCCTCCCCAAGCTGCTCCACTCCCTGGGGCCTCTATTCTCTTGGGGATTAGGTGCTTCTTCTCTGAGTCCACTCCTTGTACTTCTCTGCTTTATATGTGTTGGGGGGCTCATATCATCTGGTGTATGCTGTCTGGTTAGTGATCCAGTGTCTGAGAGATCTCAGGGTTCCAGGTTATTTGAGACTGCTGGCCCTCCTACAGGATCGCCCTTCTCCTCAGCTTCTTTCATCCTTCCCTAATTTAAAAAAAAAAAAACAGGAGTCAGCTGTCATTGGTTGGGTGAAAATATCTGCATCTGAGTCTTTCAGCTGCTTGTTGAGTCTTTCGGAGGGCAATTATGATAGGCCCCTTTTTGTGAGCACTCCATAGCCTCAGTAATAGTGTCAGGCCTTGGGGCCTCCCCTTGAGCTGTATCCCACTTTGGGCCTGCTGCTGGACCTCCTTTTCCTCAGGCTCTACTCCATTTTTGTCCCTGCAGTTTTTTCAGACAGGAACAATTATGGGTCAGAGTTTATGACTGTGGGATGGCAACCCTGTCTCTCACTTGATGCCCTGTCTTTCTGCTGGAGGTGGTCTCTACAAGTTCCCTCTCCTCAATGTAGGGGATTTCATCTAAGGTTCCTCCTTTTGAGTCATGAGAGTCTCTCACCTACCAGGTCTCTGGTGCATTCTAGAGGGTCCCTCCAACCTTCTATCTCCAGAGGTTGCCTGTTTCCATTCTTTTTGCTGGCCATCAGGGCTTCAGTTTTTCTCCCCACCCAATACCTGATCATGTTCCCCTCCTAACAACAACTTAATTTGAGCTCGGATTTTACTTATTCGCTATTCCATCTGTTTATTTTGTAGCTTTCAAACAAACTATCAATTTATACCTCTTTATTTTTATAAAAATGTCTAAGAACTTTCCACTTGTCCTAGAAAATTAAATAACTGGTTACTTAAGATGTCATGGGACAGAAGCTGATATTTCCCTGGACTTAATACCCTTGGGTCTGTGCCACAGACTACTCCAGCAACAATGCTGGTTGTGCTGATAGGCACATTCTCTGCCCATCTGCGGGATTTGGCCTCCTTTTTCTATTGACTACCTAATGATAATAGGATTCATTTGCCAGGACCTACGTTTTTGTCTTCCTTTTTCCTAACAAAAATCAAGTTAAATGTCTATTTATAATATTGTCATAAAAATATATTTAGTGAAGAATCAGTTTTCATCTTCATTTTATGTGCTTCTGGTTTTTGGGTCTTTTTGTTTTGTCTGCTATTACTTGTTTGATGGTTTTTGGCTTTAAAGAACAAAATACCAGAGAACATGTAATCTTTTAAAGACAGCACCTTCTCTAAGGAATACTGTCATTTCCTTTATGTTGTATGATATTTATTGGTCCCATTGGTTGAACAACAAATAAAAGAAGATTTTGTTACCCATTAAAGGCTTTATCTGAATTCCAGTGCACATTTTAAACCTTTAAGAATCAATGTGTTGTAATATTACACTGCAAATAATCAGTCGAGACAGTGGCAATAATTTGCTAAGTAAAATCCAGTTTTCCCAACTTTGTTTCTAAAGTAAACAAACCATGTTTCCCTCTAAAGATATTAAACATTAACACATTCAATAAGTTGTCTCTCTTTTTACAAATATCGGAGTTGTGGCTAGTGACCAAAACCAAGTCACTGCTCTTATTGAAACAACATTCTTTCCCAGAAAGACACTATGAACTAATTTATAACATGTTGAGACACCTGAAGGTAAGGAAGTTCAATTACATTCAGAGTAGTCAAAATTGGAATTTGTGCAAAGTGCCATTTAAACAGGTGCAGAGCAGAGGAGCAGAACCATGTGAATAACTAGAAAAAGAAACTTCAGGGCAAATATAAAAGAAAATTCAAACACTCAGAAATGGAAACAAGGTTGAATAAAAGAAAGTTTTAAAAATGTAACACAAATGAAAATTAGAATATAGTCAACATTCAAAATAGAGACATCTAGTTGTGTTTGGAAGTAAAAGTGGGCTCACAGAATCTCAGCTGGCCTTTTAGAAGTCAATTGGATATAAAGAACAATTAGTACTGACATTTCTTCATTAAAATTTTACACAGCAATATCCTAGCTAATTGTCTCTGCTTTTGTTAATGCTTCACTGCATTTTTATTGGCACCTAATCTCCAAAATATTTATGCAATTTACTCTTAATTTTAAAAAAGAAATCACCAAATGTATTGTCCTCTGAACATTTTTAAACCGAAAAAGTAAAATATTCTTTAAAATCTCTGAAAGTTGTCAATAAGTATAATAGCTTTCTTGGTGAGAACAATATTTGCTGTTGAGAAATTATTGTAAAAAATGACCACTTTATTATTTATTAAATCAGCCATATGGAAATTTCTGTCATTTTATCGTGAATCTTAAATTGTTCATAGCATTAAATACTAAAAAAAAATTCAGAAAGTCATTAAAAGTTAATAAAAAGCTATATCTGATGTCATGTCTAGATAAAACATTTTTAATTTCAATTCACTTTGAGGATGTTTTGAAGAAAATGCAACTTTAATATAGTGTGTAGTTCAAAAGAACTCACTTGATATTCACTCACTGATAAGTGGATATTAGCCCAGAAACCTAGAATATCCAAGATACAATCTCCAAAACACAAGAGAATCAAGAAGAAGGAAGACCAACACGTGGATACTTCATTCCTCCCCAAAATAGGGAATAAAATACTCACGAAAGAAGTTGCAGAGACAAAGTTTGGAGCTAAGACGAAAGGATGGACAACCCAGAGACCCGGGGGTCCATTCCATAATCAGCCACCAAACGCAGACACTATTGCATATGCCAGCAAGAAATTGCTGAAAGGACACAGATATAGCTATCTCTTGTGAGGCTATGCCAGTGCCTGGCAAATATAGAAGTGGATGCCCACAGTCATCTATAGAATAGAACACAGAGACCCCAATGGAGGAGTAGAGAAATTACCCAAGGAACTGAAGGGGTCTGCAGCCCTATAGGTGGAACAGCAATATGAACTAATCAATACCCCCAGAGCTCTTGTCTCTAGCTGCACATATAGCAGAAGATGGCCTAGTCAGCCATCGTTGGGAAGAGAGGCCCGTTGGTCTTGCAAACTTTATATGCCCCATACAGGGGAACACCAGGGCCAAGAAGTGGGAGTGAGTAGGCAGGGGAGCCAGGTGGGGGGAGGGTATAGGGGACATTCGGGATAGCATTTGAAATGTAAATGAAGAAAATATCTAATAAAATAATTTAAAAAAAGAAAAAAATATAGTGTATAGTTTACTGAGAAGTATCCTGTGCAGTCTATTAAGCTATATGGAAACTTCTACATTTCTCAGTTATTAATTTAATTCTTTGTATTTATAAATATATTCTTATTATTTAATTATTTTGTATTTGTATATATGTGTACAGGCATCTGTGTGCACACATGCCACACATGCGTATAGAGGTAAAAGGATTAGTTCTAGAAAATCAGTTCTTCTGTCCATCATGCAGATACAGGAACTTGAACTAAGGTTCTCAGGGTCAGTAGGAAGTGCCTTTACCCACTTAGCCATCGTGCTGACCCAAATACACTTTTATTTTTATTACTAATTCAGATTCTGAAATTTGAGATATAGTGTGCTCATTTTTTTACATATTTGATATAAAGCTAAATATTTCAAATCTGAACACTATAATTTATCAGCCTTATTTAAATTTAACTCTGTTAGTAGTCTGGGAAATAAACTTCAGAATTTCAAATGTCTTTATGTGTTATGATTAAAATCTTACAGAAATCATACCAGGTAATTGAGTCTATGTCAAGTCATTGACTTTATGGTCATTAAAACAATGACTAGGGCAATCCAAGTAAGGAAAGATGCTTTTGAATATTTTGAAGACAGAAATGAGTACAGTGAATCAAAATTTCAAATTTGAAAGTCATTGGAAAAACATTATACAAGAGACTATTTCTAAAAATTTAAGCTTTAAAATGTACCAAAAGTATTTTAATTTCTTTTGTGCTCAATAACCAATACTATATTACTCTGTCAAATAGACAGTGAGTCACCTCAAAGGGCTGTTCATAGTTTTGGAGTCTGTAGAGTAAATCTAATGTATGGATTTACTTATTGAAGTGATTTTCCTCTATGGATAATCTGGCTTGTGAGAATTCTCCTTAATTCTTTTTCACTTGTTTATTTTTCAGGTTGTTATTTAATTGCAATGTTTCTCTATTCCCTTTCCTACCTTCAAATTGCCCTCTCTACTTGTCTTCAAATTCATGATCTCCTTTCTCATCAATTATTCAGTGTATCAGTGCATTCATACATACTTACAGATTCTAAATTTATGTTTGTGGTGATCTTTGGCACTAGACAAGTTGGTGTGCTCTTTTTGGGAAGGACTGTATCTCCCAGCTTTACTCTTTTGCCTGTAAGCCTTTTTTTTATTGTTGAAGAATCAGGGACTCTCCACCATCCAGTTTGTCATTTCTGTCTTTATAAAGAAGTCATGTTTCTACGAAATGAATGCCATCATGTGTTGGATATGCTTAATGTATTTTCTTTGTACACTTTATTTTTCATTTCAATTTTTATTGTGTTCATAAAAACATTTGAAACCAAGTCTCACTGTGGTGATTAGCTGGTCTTTACCCTGTGGGCACAAGTGGCTCATGAGTAGCTACTGATGCTGCAGGCATGTATCACTTTCTCATTTAGCACATTCCTTTTGATAGACATAAGAAAATCAGTCTATTAGTTGAACAGTTAAGAGCCATACTTGAAAAATCAGAGATCAGCTTTAAATTCCACTTGATTGGCAAAGATTGTATGCTTTTCAAAACTTTGCTCATAAAAATATAATAACAATTGATACTCTCAGCATTATTTTATAAAATATATATTGTAGTATGATTGATATATAAATAAGTACTCAAAAATACTTCCTGTTGCTAGTTGTAGGTAGTTTCTCTGCTGTTTTATATTATTTCAAATGGTATTACTTTACAGGAATCCAGAATGCCTTTTCTTACTTCTATTTCCTCACTGAAATTTAGCTCAAATGTTTCTCAGAAGCTTTCTCTAAGCTCATTCCACCCTAAGCCCAAACTTCTGCTCTACAGCCTTGTTGAAATTTGAACAACTGACTGTGGGCTATATGGCAACCATACAAAAGTGATGTTCTAGGCTTATGGAACATCTCAGAAGTGTTACAAAGAGTCGAAGAGTAGAAAACTTGGATATCTTTTGTGGGGTAATATCTTCTATAAATGGCAGGAAGCTGCACTAGGAAATCTTAATATGGTTGCCTGAATAAGATCAACACAATGACAACACCAGTTGACCTTGTATTGTACATAAGGAAAATCTCACAAGGTTCGATCCCTAGGGAAAGAGCTTCTGTCTTTTCCAGGAATGACCCCTCTGATAGGGTATCCAACCTGAAGTGGTCATTCCTAAACTCATATATCTATGAGCAATATTCAATAATAAGTTGCCTTTACATATACGTATGCATGTGTACAAAAATATGTGTGAAAAAAGAAAAAATGAGCTTTTAAAGTAGTTAATCTTCCTTCTGTTACTTCACTTGGATTATTGACTAATTTCAGTCTTTACAAGACCAACTAACTCATTGGCACTGAATGTGTGTCTAACCTGAGAGCATTGCTAAAGGCCTGCTGTGACTAAATAGATTCTCAGTAAAGACTTGAAGGAAAGTAACTGACTTACAGGATAGGTTGTACATGTTTTATAACACGTGAAGATAAAGGATTTGGCAGGAGCGTCTTTTCAGACTGTTTTTTTTTTTTTTTAAATTAAACTTCTTGTACCTCATATCTATTATCACAAGGTATGTGATATATTTTTGAATGTCCAAATGAAAATTAACCGATTTGTCCTAATTATGATTTAGATACAGTTCCTTTTAGAATTATTTTTCAAGAAAACATGCATAGTTTGTTAGTAAGAGTTTAGATTTGATTACTATGAATAGGCAAGTGGGATATGATAGAGAATAATCAAAATTTTAAATTATTAGCCAGTGTGTGTCTTTACTTTGAGATATTATGTGAGCAGTTGAAAGGAGAAGAACTAATCACCAAGCCACCCCCTTGTTTTCCTTAATTAAGATCATCCAAGTTTTTAAAAGAAATATGGTAGCACTTGATCACTATTGTATATACTCAAAACTTTGGGTAATATTAAAAAGTATGATAACATAAAATGTTTTACTATTTAATGTTTGTACTTTTGAGATGGTAAATGTTTTAGAGGAAGTGGCAAAAGGTTAGGTTTTAAGAAAGATAGCAACATAATGAACTTAGCAAACGGAGGAGTAGTCATTCTCCAGATAAACTTTGGTCATTTTTAAGTCCCCAAATATCAAAAGAACAGATGATCCTGAAGAGATAGATTATATAAATAAATAATCTAAAGAAGTTGTTTTAAAGAAAGTTGAAAAGCAAGGTTATAAATTTCTAGAACAAGGAAGAACTAATTATGAAATTAAAATTTCTTTTTTAAATTTTTTATTAGATATTTTCTTTATTTGCATTTCAAATGTAATCCCCTTTCCTACTTTCCCCTCTGAAAATCCCCTATCATCTCCAACCTCCACCTGCTCCCCAACCCACCGACTCCTGCTTCCTGGCCCAGGCATTCCCCTATACTGGGGCATCAAGCCTTCACAGGACCAAGGGCCTCTCCTCCCATTGATGACCAACTAGGCCATCCTCTGCTACATGTACAACTAGAGACATTAGTCCCACTATGTGTTTTCTTTCATTGTGATTTAGTCCCTGGGATCTCTGGGGTTACTGATTAGTTCATATTATTGTTCCTCCTAGGGGGCTGCAAACCTGTTCAGCTCCTTGGATACTTTCTCTAGCTCCCTTCATTGGGACCCTGTGCTCCAACTAATGGATGACTGTGAGCATCCACTTCTGTATTAGTCAGGCAATGGCAAAGCCTCTCAGGAGACAGCTATATCAGGCTCCTGTCAGCAAGCTCTTGTTGGCGTCTGCAATAATGTCTGGGTTTGGTGGTTATTTATGGGATGGATCCCCAGGTGGGTTAGTCTCTGGATGGTCATTCCTTCAGGCTCTGCTCTGAACTTTGTCTCTGTAACTCCTTCCATGGGTATTTTGTTCCCCATTCTAAGAAGGAACACAGAGTATGAGGAAGAAGAGGAGGGAGGATGGAAGGGAGAAGAGAATAGAGAAGAGTGAGTGAAAATAAACAACGAAGAATTCCTGGAATAAAACTTAGGTCTTCGCTGCTTCTTCACAGAGACCCTGAATGGTATCTTTGTAATTAGATGTAGGTGAGCTGGCTGCTTTGTAGGTTTGATTCAGAGCTAGCATCCACATTAGCACTGTGGGAAGACTTTCTATGCCTTATGGTGCTTGGGCTCTGTTCTGGATGGCTATATTTTCTTTGCTTTTTTTCTCTGTCTTTATTTTTTTAATTGGAGTACATGTACACTACACAAGACAAGATACACATAAAATGCATCTGGAAAATTTTCTTGCCTGAGTGCTTTTTTTAAGTCACATGGTAGTTGCCTGAGTAGGATATTGTAATACAGAACAATTTACTCCTGAGTATTTCAAAGTGATTGTTTTTAAAAGCTTAATGTTGATATTCAAACTTCAGGTAGCATTTTGCTTCTCATTAAAATGTCATTCAATTGAAAACGTGAATCTGTCTAAATTTTTGCCAGACTTTGTCATCAGACCAAGATTTTTTTTTTCCTTGACTATGAATTTCTCATTGAGCTTCTTGTCATTCTTTCCTTCCTTCGTGTTAGGGTTCTTACATCCTTCCACAATCTTCTATCATTGGCATGCCCATTCCCATTTCACACCTCTCTGCAGTACTTCTCTCATTTGCCGGATTCCTACTGTTCTCTGCTATTTTCAAACCATAACCAACAACTACAAACATTTCAATGTTATTTTCAAACTTCATTTTATAACACGTGAGGTGACCACATACACAGCTTTAATTTATTATAGTAGTATATTCTTTGAGAAAATTCAATGAAACAGAGAAGGCTGGTCTAGAAAGAAAAGCTGGCTAAACAAGGGTATGATGTCAAGTTTAATTCTAATGGTTAAGGTTTGCAAACAGAAGAGATATTACAGAGAGTTCTTCTGTCTCAGGGACCCTAGCCTTTTTACCTTGGTTAGTTTCTATATTTACTGAAGGATATCCCAGAAGGGCATTACATCTTAAGTTGCCAGTGGATAAGCTGAAGGGGAATGAATCAAGTTGAGGTTATTTCCTTGTAAGAAGCCATAGGAGTTGATGTTGGAACAGTCTACTGTAGGAGCTGGCATTCACAGGAAGGGTCAAAGAGGGTTAGAAAGTTGAGGGATATATGGTGTATTAGTTAGGGTTTTACTGCTGTGAACAGACACCATGACCAAGGCAAGTCTTATAATAAAAACAACATTTAATTGGGGCTGGCTTACAGGTTCAGAGGTTCAGTCCATTATCATCAAGGCAGGAGCATGGCAGTATCCAGGCAGGCATGGTGCAGGAGGAGCTGAGAGTTCTACATCTTCATCCAAAGGCTGCTACTGGAAGACTGACTTCCAGGCAACTGGGGTGAGAGTCTTAAGCCCACACCCACAGTGACACACCTACTCCAACCAGGTCACACCTATTCCAACCAGGCCACACCTCCAGATGGTGCCACTCCCTGGTCCAAGAATATACAAACCATTACATATGGCAATACCTTCTAAAAAAATTTTTATTAAAGCAATCACCTGTTGGGATAACATGTATATGTCCTATGTAGTTATTGAAAGGAATATGCTCTGGTTTCAGCCAGGCATTAAATGCCCTTAAGTAATTTGACTCCAATTTTTCAATATGGAGGGAGAGAAGAAAAGGATTAATGTCAATATATATCCAGTATTGCCTAAATGTTTATATAATGAATTTCAGGATTCTAACATTCTTGGCTCTCTAGGCTAAGTGTTATAACTTTTAAAATTATTGTTGCATAGTCACACACTCAAACATCTTTTTAAAAAATGATTTTTTAATTATTCCAAAAGGAATTTGTTGTAAGTTATTGTCTTTAGGGTTTTACTGCTGTGAGCAGACACCATGACCAAAGCAAGTCTTATAAAAAACAACATTTAATTGGGGCTGGCTTACAGGTTCAGAGGTTCAGTCCATTATCATCAAGGCAGGAGCATGGCAGTATCCAGGCAGGCATGGTGCAGGCAGAGCTGAGTTCTACGTCTTCATCCAAAAGCGGCTAGTGGAAGACCTCCAGGCAACTAGGGTGAAGGTCTTAAGCCCACACTCACAGTGACATACCTACTCTAACCAGGTCACACCTATTCCAAAAAGGCCACACCTCCAAATGGTGCCACTCCCTGGTCCAAGAATATACAAACCATGAGAGTTATTAAATGCGAACTCATGAAACTAAAAAGCTTCTTTATGGCAAAGGACACAATGATTCAGATAAAGTACAGGCTACAGAATGGAAAGATATTTTTACCAATTACACATTTGAAGATGGCTTATATATAAAATATAAAAAAGTCTCTATATAAAAAACTAAAAAAACAACCAGACATCAAGAAAACAAATAACCCAATTTAAAAAATATAGAGTACAGATCTAAACAGAGAATTTTCAAAAGAGGAAATTCAACTGGCTGAGAAATACTTAAATAACTGTTCAATATTCACAGGCATCAGGGAAATACATATTAAAACAACTTTTAAGTTTCCATCTTACACCGGCTAGAATGGCTGACATCAGTAAAGCAAATGACATCACATACTGGCAAGAATGTGGTGCAAGGGGACCAATAATCCATTGTCAGTGGGAGTGTAAATTGGTACAATCACTATGGAAATCAGTGTGGTGGTTTCTCATACAGGTGGGAATTTATCTAATTGAGGATCCAGCTAGAAAGCTCTTATACATATACCCAAAGGACACTGCATCCTGGTGCAGAGACACTTGCTCTCCCTTGTTTACTGGTTTATAAAAGCCAGGTATTGGAAGCAATCTAAACGCCCTTCAGTCACTGAATGGATAAGCAAAATGTGTTAAGTTTACATAACAGAATATTACTCAGCCATAAAAAATGAAATGACAAAATTCACAGATAAGTGATTTTTTTTTTTTTTTAGAAAAAAGTCATCCTGAGGAGGGTAACTCAGATTCTGGATGTTATGTCTTCAATGTGATGTTAGCTGTTAAATTATTGATAAGCAAGCTACAATTTATATAGCTCATAGGTAAGGGACTAGTGGGGAGGAATGGGTTTCTATAGAAAGGGGAAATCAAATATAAACTTATGAATGGACAAGCAGGGTGGTTGGAATGGTAAGATCTCCTTGGAGTGGGGAAGGAATAGGGAGATAAAGGAGGGAATACATGGAGAGAGATGAAAATCAAGGGCCATTTGAGGGGCCATATGGAATCAATGAGCTAGAGGCTTTCTAAAAGTACACATATGGATTCAGTTTAAATTAAATCACCAAATAATAGGGTAGACAGAACTCAAATTGGACATATGTCACCTCAAAATTAAGCTTTCAATGCCAGATTTGGGTTGCACCTAATGATTATTGCTTGTTCAATGGTTTACCACAGGAACCTCAAAACAATCCATGCTATTCCCAAGGCTATTGCTGGCTCTTCACTAGTTGAGAATAACACCTTATCGCTAAATACAAAGCTTACAAAATTCAATGGACACAAAGATGTCAAGCTGGAACATACCTGGAGCCTTTACTCCTATAAACTGATATTAATGGGACTGAATGGTACTCTACCTGCATCCAAAGAAGAAAGGTAAACACGAACGCAATGACAAACCCTCCTGCCACAATGGTGACCTTTCTGAAAAGTGCACTCATGCAATAGTGGAAGTAACCAGTTAATATCTGATTTGAATTAAGGGCCACTCCATAACATGGAACTAACCCCCCAAATTTTTATTCTTTGAAATTAAATAGACACCCGGAGGAAAGCCAAATATTTCTATTCTGCTAAAGGAACATAGCAATAAATTTCTCCTAATGATATTCTGCTATGTTTACAAATCAGTGACTTGCTCAGCCATCACAAGAGAAGCCTCCTACTGTAGCAAATGGAAACAGGTACAGAAACTCACAGCTAGAAAGTATGTAGAGAGTTTGAAACCTTGGAATATTCAGCTGTAAATAGTATGCTTTCACCTAACCCCTCCATTCTGAACTTAAGCAACTCTGTGCAAGTGGAAGATGAGAGAGTATAAGAGACAGAGGTGATGGAGGACATCAAGAATGCAAAGCCTTCTAGTCACAACAGCACAAGTGTACGTATGAACTCAAAGAGACTGTAGTAGCATGCATAGGGCCAGCACAGGACTGAATTTGATAGGATTCTGGTGCTTAATAGAGAAGTGGACACACAGCCCAATCCCCATCTACAAGCTATGTCCAACTAATAATCATTTGCAAATGATCATTTTATTTTCTCAAAGGAAGTCTTTTTGGGGAAACAAGTTTTGGTTGGACCCAATGTTCAGCAGTAGATGGCCAACACAAAACAAACTCGATGGCATATATGGCATCTTTGGAAATCGTTTATGTCACAATATTTAGTCAGGGATTTTTTTTTTTTACCTTCCTGGTCCTTTGTATATATATTATGGCTTCCTGTTTTGTACTTATGTGGGATTCCTGTGTGTGCAATTGTGTGGCGTGTGTTCATATTTGTTGTGTTACTTGTACATTTGTTGGCTCATTTTCTTTTGTAATAGTCCAATTTGTTTGTGTTTGTTTTTTCTTCTTTTATTGTTATTTTCTAGATGCCTCATTGTTTTCTGAGACTGAAAGTGTATGGACCCAGATAGGAGAGGGAGTGGGGAGAAACAGGAAGGAGTACTTTGAAAGGAAACTGTAATCAGACGATGTTGTATGAAAAATTTATTTTCAATAAATAAGTGTTTGCTGTAGATTTAATCCATATGGTTAATAGAATGGAGAAAAAAAAAACCTTTGAACTAGAATGAGAGGTTCTCTGCTACTAATGAAACTGTATTTATAAGCCTGGTAATACCAGAGAATAAGCACTAAGAATAAAGGGTGAAGTGAAGTAGTTCCAGAGAGCTACTTTATCTTGGGTGCTCAAGGAAGACCTCCCTGAAAATTAATGTTGAAACTCATGCAGGAGAGCTAAAAAAGATCACACAGAGGAAACTTGGCTCCAAGAAGGAAGAACTTTCTGTAGAAGGGAATGTGAGGTCTCTTGACTATAGATCCTTCAAAAACATGTTTGATTGAATTGTTATGGCAAGAAGAAGAGATGAACTCAGAGTTCTGTAAGGCCAAATACTGAAGGGAATTCTAGGGCATGGGGATTGAGTCTTTGCTTTATTTTATTTTTATATTCACTTTAAGAGCCTTGGGAAGCCACTTGAACATTTTTTTAAAAAGGTCAGTGGCACAATCTATTTTATAGTTTGGAAGATTCTTTTAACTATTTTGCAGAAAATGTGGGCTGAAAAGTTATATAGACAGCTCAAGCATGTCATTTCTTTGACATACTCTTGGAAGGTACTAGGTTTGTTGGCAAGTTGGCAAATTGAAAAAAGTATTCGGGTTGGCAGACTGGTTAAGAATGGAGCACACAGGGAGCTCATTTATCTATTGTGAAGCATTGGTAGATAAGACTTGGAATGTAGGGCCATTTCCCAGTCTTTCCCTATCTATATTTATCATGAACCCTGTTCCCGGAGTGCTACATGCTCTACATCCTGTCTATAGATTAAATGTAGGTAAATGTGTGCTGTTTCTCTTTGAGTTTCATGCTTGATACCATTTGCCTCCCACATCCCCCTACTTTTAAATTGTGCTTGCTTACAATAATTTTGAGAGTGGTCCAAGAAAAAAATTTGCTCATATCATACCATCTGCTGCTATTTAATTTCTTTCATGACAGTTCTCCAAAGAAATATCTTGTCTCCTAGATGCCAATTGTGTTGTCACCGAGACTGTTACAACTGAGGTCTTAATGTAGATCTGCCATTGCCATCAGACCAGCTTATTGGATAGATATCTCCTTTTCCACCATGAAGAACATTTAGGAATATAACTGTTGGGTTTTGGGAGAAGAGACTTATACTTTTTTTCTTCTGCACATTGAAGAGGGATTACAAAACTCTCATGTGTGACAT
The DNA here is from genome assembly GCF_900095145.1 of Mus pahari. Taxonomy (NCBI): domain Eukaryota; kingdom Metazoa; phylum Chordata; class Mammalia; order Rodentia; family Muridae; genus Mus; species Mus pahari. Next base: position 55,000,553 of record NC_034610.1, on the reverse strand, counting down.
TACTGCTTTCTGAATGTCTTCATCTCATTTGTAAACTATTTCTGGTTTCATGCTGTGTGATACGCCATGACACATGGCAGCTTCCAAAGTGAGGGTTTTTTGTTTATGTTTTTTTCATTGCTGGTTTGTGTGTTTATTTTTTTGTTAATGAATTCATTTTATCTTTATTTTGTTTTCTTTTGGGGGGAGGCTTCAAGGGCAGAAGGCAGATGTAGAGGGGGAGAGGAGTTGAGTGGCAATGGAATGTATGTTGTGAGATTCACAAAGAATCCATAAAAAGTTAAAAGAAAAATCAAGCAAAGACACTCTGACTGGTTTGGGTAATTTCTTATTGTTGAGTACTACACCATGATCTCAGAATCACATCCAACAGTTTTCACCCCTGACTAGGAACAAGTGGTAAGAGGATGTCCATCTTGTGTGTAGCTTTCACTGTTGGGAGTGTACACTGGCAGCTCTGTGACTTAGTGAGGTGCATAATACAGAGCCTGAATGGGCTTATTTTGCTACTAAGTGAAATAATTCTTTAGAAACAAGACCACTAATGCAATTTTAAAATAGAGCTCATAGCTCTAGAAATGATTGTTTTTGAGAAGTATTGATTCTCATTCTAATGAAATACAATATTCTGCTAAAAGGCATTCATAAAAATTGAATAGGCTTATAAAATGTTTTTAAAATAATTTCTTCTCATAAAAACAAGTCATTTGCAGAAAACTGGAAAAAAATAAACTTTTAAAGATGAAAATATTAACAGCTTGCAATCCTACTGAACAATGTCAATTATTATTGCTATTATTGGAAATTTTTGTTTTTTACCATATATATGTATGCTTTTATATAAATAAATCTATATAGATACATGAGATATTTGTGAATATATGAAGAACTTAACATTTCATTAGCAATCTATTATGTTTTGTACCATGTTTCCAGGTAAACAGGTAAAAAGGAGGAGTTTAGCTAAAGTTTGATGTGTTTTATACAGCAAGGTATATTTTTATTCTCCCATTTGGGTACTTTTTTGTTGTTCTGCTACTTTTAGAAACTTAGATTCCTTTAATATGTAATGCTAAATCTGTACTTTTGTAAATATATATTTAATAATATGTCCAACCATTTAGGTAACATCAATTCCTAACTGAAGTTAACTAATTTTAAAAGATGAACATAGAAAGAATTTTTTTTTACATGTTGCATTGTAACATCCTACATGCATGTTGGTGTGTGTATGTGTTTGCACATGCACAAGTGTATTAGAGATTGTTAAAGAAACATAACTACTGATGCATATATGTTTATATATAAACACACGAAAGCATATGGTTTGTTCCAATGTATCTCTCATATGATGACTGAGGCTGGAAGGTCCATACTTTGCTGTTTGCAAACTGAACCAACCAAAGTCTGTGGTATAGTTTGAAACCTTAAATGTAGGTGAACTGATAGTAGGTATTGCAATCCCAGTCTGAGAACTAAGGACAAGAAGCATGGAAAGGCAGCAGAAGACTGACATTCAAGCTTGAGAAGACAGACTGAATGAAGTCTTTTCTCTTTTGCAGTTTCACTCAGGCTCTTAGGACACAAATGATGCCTGCCCACGTAGGCAAGGGCCTTCAAATTCTTCACAATCTGTCAAGTCAAAGCATTGGTGACTTCTGGAAATAGAGTTATGAACACGCTCAAGTAATATTTAATATGTAGCCCATTTCAATGGCCACATAAAATTACCCATCACAACAAACGTATTATTATTAATATTATTATCAATGTTTATATTATTTTATTGTGTCCTATTTTTGTAACCTGAATCAATTCATTTTTGGAGATTAAATCAAATGATGTAGCATGGCCTATAAAACTTTTAAATGTACTTAGTAAACTTTATTTTGCTGGAAGACATTTGAAGGTAGTATTTGGTAATAATTTTACTTAATTCTTTCTATTTGGGTTTCCTTTAAAATTTTGTATTGCTCAGTAATTACTCAGCTTTGAAATACACTGTTTCCTAAATAAAGTTCCTTGTACCCTAGGGCTTTACAGTAACTTTCAAAGAGAATTTTTTATTAAATTAAATTACTCATTTCTCCCTTTTTTAAAGCTTTGAATATTATTTTTAAGGATATCTAAACCTTCAGTCAGTTGTAAAGGCCTTCTATTGAAAAATCACACCTTTCTATTCTTTTTCAGTCTCTAGTTTTTTTCTTTCTTTCTCTCTCTTTCTTTTTTTTTTTTTTTTTTTTTTTTGAGATAAAGTCTGGTTTATTTTGTTTGTAAATCTGAAGGTTGTTGGCTTCATGTGGTAAAACATTAAAAATGTTAATGATACAGTTAAATCAACTCCTACTGTGCTTTTCTCTGTCCTTTATTTATTATCATTGTAAGCTATTTCATTTTTCCCTTATTTCTCTTTAGTATTTTTATTATTATTATTATTCAATTTTAAATTTACATTTCAATTGTTTTTTGCTTTCCTGGCTTGCCCCCACCACCCCTGAACCCTGCTACACCACTCCCCTCCCCCTTCTTCTATGAGGCTTTTCTCCCACCCATCCACCCACTCCCTCCTCCCTGCCCTGGCATTCCCCTATACTGGGGCATCAAGCCTCCACAGGACCAAGGGCTTCTCCTCCCATTGATGCCCTACAAAGCCATCCTCTGCTACATATGCAGCTGGAACCATGGGTCCCTCCATGTGTACCCTTTGGTGGTGGTTTAGTCCCTGGGAGATCGGGGGTGGGGTGGCTGGTTGGTTGATAATTGGTGTTCTTCCTATGCAGTTGCAAACTCCTTCAACTCCTTCAGTCCTTTGTCTAACTCCTCCATTGGGGACCCTTGCTCGGTCTAGTGATTGACTTCTTCGAGCATCCACCTCTGTATTTGTCATGCTCTGGCCGAGCCTTGTAGGAGACAGCTCTATCAAAGTGTGGATGCTTCTGTCCTTTAATCTCTATTTTCATTGCCATTGGATTTGTTCTATTTTCATGAGACAGGCTGTCTGAACTCTATAACTTTTCAACCTATCTCCTTCCAGACCAAACTCTAATGTAATTCCCCAGTTCTAAACACAGTCACCTATTTACTCAACCTGGAATTAATTCTTGCTATTTTTTTCAAGGTATACACTTTGTATTTGGAGTTGCTTGTACTATGCTGCCAGTGTTTGCATGGCCTGTGTTCAACTCTTACTTCCTCCTGGTGATAACACACACACACACACACACACACACACACACACACACACACACACCATAAAAATATATGTGGGGATGATGATGATGGTGGTGGTGGTGGTGGTTGTGGTAGTGAAGATGATGTCCATAGTCTAAAACAGCTTCTCCGTGTTTTCTATGGCAGGAATTTTTTAGGTCCTTATTAAAGAAGAGAATTCTTATTTCTTTCTCCCATTATAGTTTTTGTTGGGCCCATTCAAGTAATAAATCTTTTATTTTTAAGTTGGTATATTGTTTCTATTTTGAAAGTTTTTGTTTTATTTTATTTTATAGATATTTTGCCTACATGTGTGTCTGTGCACCATGTATTTGTCTGGTGCTCATGAATACCAGAAGACGTTGATGGATTCCCTGGATCTATAGTTACAGGCAATTTGTGGGGGACCATGTGTATGATGGGAATTGAAACTCATTCCTCTGAAAGAGCAGCCAGTGCTTTTAACTCCTGAGACAGCTCTCTTGGCTGTGTGTAATGTTTCTTATGACATTTTTTCCCTTATTTTTTAACTTGTGAACTTTACAAAGTCAAGAATACATTCACATTGGTAGCTTTATTATGTACATTTGCTTGCTTCTGAGAACTTTGGTCCTATGAAGCCACCACATTGTATCAGCAGTTCAAGATCAACTGGAAGTGAATATAAATAATCCAGTCCTAATCTTTGGTGAAACACTTCAGTTCTCTACTGATGAGGCAGAGTTAATATCTTATAAATATATAAAACTAAAGCATTAAGTCAAAGTTCAGATTATTGTTTCATCCTACATGTTGTGTTTCACTACATCTCATATGACGGTGAAGGCTAATTTGCCAAAATATGGTGGCTTGTGCTGGCAAGATGGCTCAGTGGCTATGATGCCTGCTGCCAATTTGGTGACCTGAGTTTGATGCTTGGGACCAACATGGTAGGAGAGAACTGACCCACCCAAACTGTCCTCTATGCTTCACACTTATGCCTTGACACACATACAAATCAATTAAAAAAAACACATACTAAAAGTATGATTTTAAATATCTTAAGGAGCATATAAATGCATATTGCTGAACTCACATTTTTTTGGAGTGGCCTCAGTGGCTAGCCTGCCTCTGCTCTGGCCATCATACAGAAGCTCGGGTTCTTTCTTTTTGTATTTATAACATCACATAATGGTAAGGTTCCTGATAGAAGAGAAAAGAAAAGAGATAGAAGAATGGGGTTGTAAATGAGAGAATTTCATGTCCAGAAAGGGCATATGTCTTGTCCTTTCTGTATACTGTAATTATAGTAGACATTAGTAAAATCAGATCCTCTGAATGCAGATTTTAAATTACCACTGGGTTTGTGTATTGCCACTGATGCTGTATGAGAGAATGTAATTCAGTGTCTTGTTAGCAGCTTCAAAGAACTATGTTGTTAGAAGAGGGCAATATAGGCTGCATTCATTTAAATAAAGTATATATCCATGTCAGTAAGGAACAGGTAAGATTGTTTTTATTTTACAACTAGCAATTAACTGAGACTTGCAGTAATAAAACAGAACTGATTGTGTAATGTATCTTGATGCACTTTTGTTGATAAACTGGGTATAATCAAAAGATTGAATGAAATGTTTCAGAAGCTATAATTGTGTAAAATAAAGGAATTCACTTTAAATTGCGAAGCTCATTTTTGTCTTCAATGCCTATTATAACATGAAAATTTATCTTTGACAGAGTGGCAAATATTTCCATGAACTCATTTCATTTGAAGAGGTTCTTTGTTAAGCTCTCGTGTAAATAGAAGGAATAGCTGGTTATAATTGTATAGATTTAAGTCAAAGGTGAGTTAAAGGATAAATGGAAGTGTGTAAGAAGCGGTTTGTGATGATGTTCACTGACAGTATACTGAATATATCTAAGTATTTCATCCTAAATGATGACTTGGGTACTGCACAGGAAATGTAGTGAGTAAGAGAGTTTGCTGCACAAATGTTCAGAACTGAGAGAAAATCCCTAGCACTCATGGAAATGTCAAGTCTGGCCTCCTGTACCAATACCCACCTCCTGCTCCCCCACCCCTACTTCCCAGTGCTACCAGGGAATCTGGTACTTGATAGCTGCCAGCCTAGCTCATGGTTCAGTCAGAGAGCATGTTTCAAAGGATTAAGGCAGAGTGATGGAGTAGGACATCGAATTCCTCCTAATGATTTTGCATGTGTCCATTTTAAAATGTCTCTTATTTGTTCATTTCATATATAATGCTCCATGGCAATATTAAATGGAATTGGAGCATAAAATCATGATGTGATAATCTTTTAGTGACAGGTAAGAAACTGGTATTTTGTTCTGCAAGCCACCATTTTTCTGAATCATGAAGACGTAAGATTATATAGAGAGATTTCTGAAATAAATTATGTAGGAAATCACCAAAATATTTTAAACATATTGTATAGGTTTGTAATGAGAGGCTATGTTTAAACTTCAATTTCACTATTATTTATAACATTATTTTACAAATTCTTTGTGTTATACAAGCAAATTCAAGGCTAATGTATCACAAAATGCCTTGTATTTGAGAAATTATATTTATATTCTTACAAATTCTACCATTTTTATAAATAGAGTGATCCAAAGTTCATAGGGCTAATATTCATTATCAGCAATTTCTATCAGTTGTTTTGATCTATTTTGCATAATAGAAGAAATTCATTGTACATTTAATAATATAATTGTGTATAATGTCACCAAGCATAGACTTATCTCAGACATTGTAGGACTTTGTACATTATTGAATAATTTATGACAGCCACATATATAAGAGTAAAGTGATTATCTGAGAGCCCTTTCATGAATACAACTTCAGCTATTAAATTTAACTTATAAGTAGTGTTCTTTGATTTATTTAAACAGTGGAAATTAATTAAATGTTTTTAACAAATTGTGTCAATCTTTCTTTAAAATGAATATGTGCAATAGGTGTTGTTATTGAGTTGTTATTGAGTTTACAGTGAATACTTTGTGAGCAATTGTGAATTGATCAGTAATAATGTAATATTCTATGTTAATGACATTTTTATTTTGCTCAATATTGAAATCTGGTGTGCTTGTGTATAGGTATCTTTGGGAGACATCTTGTTTTCTGAATGGGAATACAAACATTTTTCTTCTGACAAAATGTTGTTACAGTGTCATTTTTGTCAATAAAGATTTCAGAACAGGAATTGTTAAACAAATATACATAATAAGTTCATCATAATTATTTATATAATGATATTTAATGAGTACTTTGTAGTCTTATAAAATGAAAGAAATATCAACTGTTCAATGAAGAAAAGCAAAACAAACTATTCAAGCAATGAGTCTTTACATACCTATGTCTTGTGAACATTTTTTGCCCTACCTCAATACTTTAAAATTCTTGATACAGTTTAGTGAAAGAATACTTCCTTAGCATGAGTGAGGACTTTGGTTCAGTCAGGACAACTCAAACATTTCACTTAAATTTAAGGAACTTAGCTTAATAGATGCATACAAATGAAATCTACCATTTGTTTTTCTGCAGTTCCTATAGTTCTTCAGATAACAGTTATTAGACACTAGGCTAATCTTTTGGAAACAATCTGTTCCCACTGCCGTACTATTATGTAAGGCAATGTATCACTGGACCCAAGGTGACCATAAAAAACAAATGAAACATATTGTGTCTTAGATTACACTTCAGCTGAGACACATCTTTATTTTTCATTTAATAGAGTTTATTTTCATAGATAGTTGATTGTAAATACAGTTCATTTCCACTGATTGTCTATGTTCTTTATATTGGATTATATTACATTACCTTATGTGCAGATAGGAAACAATTTTAACTAAATTCACAAGGGTTGATTTAGTTTTAAGTGACAGAAAAAGGTGATAATACACTCACAAATGAGATTTTAAAAACACTCTTAGTGGATTGGATTTTGTGGCCTGTAATGGATTTACCTACATGTTAGTCTCTTATAATTTTCCTACGCGTCTGGATGGCTTCCTTTCTGAACAATGTCAAAAGGATTTCACTTACTAATCAGGCTGCCTGTGAGGACAGTTGGCCTTGATAGGATTACAGGCTGACTTTTTATAATATTTGCTTCTGATTAGCAGCTACAGAATTTTAACCTCCTACAGCTTTCATCTTTGTCTCATACCAGTTACTTCCTTTGCATTAACTATGGGTTTAATATGTTATTGTTCATTGGTTCTGAAAAGAGAATAAAAGAAGTTCAGAACAAAATTTTTTCATTGTTTATATTTTTTGTTTTTACTTTTCTCAGAAAAATTCTGCTAGATAAAGTTAAATTTAGCTTGGAAGTATTCAGGTGGAAGCAATTAATTTTATGATAACATGATCTTGAATGCCAAGTTTAAATAGAAGTTAGTAATGAATCATTCAGTTTTTTAATTAGATATTTTCTTCATTTACATTTCAAATGCTATCCCCTTTCCTAGTTTCTTCTCAGTAAGTCCCCTAGACCCCCCCCCCCGCTCCCCAACCCACCCACTCCCACTTCCTGGCCCTGGAATCCCCCTGTACTGGGGCATATAGTCTTTGAAAGACCATGAGTGAGTCTTTGTGATGCAGGAACAGCCACCATTCTAACAACACACAACATAAAGTTTTTCATGATTGGCTGCTTCTATATTTGTACTGTTATTAGTTTCGTAGACCTAGGTAACTTACCAATCAGAGGTTATTTTAAGCTCACCATTATTTCTTATTTAATGTAAATGTTGCATTTTGTACACAGAGATAAGTAAGAAGATTTCTAAAAATGGTATGTCGGCAAATGTTGAATGCATTCCTTGGCTTTGATTTTTTTGGTTCGGTGGCCATAAAGTCAAGAGAAGAGAAGAATCCACTTAAGGCCAAGCAGGGATGAAGGAAAGAATGAAAGAAGAAATGGAGTGATAGAAGTAAGCAGGGCTAGATGGAGCCAGGGGAGGAGGAGGAGGAAGGGAAGAAAGGGGGAGGAGGAGATGGAGGAGGAAGAGTAATAAAAGGAAAGAGTGAGGAACAGAGGGAAAGCTTCTTAGTAGAAAAAAAAAAAAGACAATCTAAAGGTGACACAGTGCAAATGGGCAATGAGCTTATGGAAAAGTCTGTGAACCAGGCATAACACTTTTTAACCCATCAGATTAGTCAGGACAAAACCATGTTCTTCAGAGATAACGGGAAGCATGCTAGCCAGCGAGTGATTGCCAAGCTCTGGGCTTGCAAGGTTGGCAAAATTAACAGAAACTTAAAATGCTCCCATCTTCCAGTAAAGAGATTCTAAGACTCATTGATGAAACATCTGATATATTCACAATGACTATTTCCAATGTGTATTTATTAACAGTGTTGCATTACTCCCATGGGATGGCATGCTTCATTATCATTAAAATAATATTTTAAAAATGTACTAAAGATTTGAAATATGTAAATTAAGTAATGTTAGATGATAAACAAATAATCCCTAAATACATGCCGTTGTATCTGTATCTTACGGACATGTAAATTGTAGTAATTGCAGAAGGAATAGTTCAGGCAACTTGTCTATGTCTTATGCATTAACTAATATAGATTTCTTATAACACACTTTAATTGTATTAAATAATAGAAACCACCCAAACTAAAAAATAAATGAAAATTGAAATAATACTCAAGCAAGTAGTGTTTCCTTTGTAGAACATGTTAAATGGAAATGAGAGAAAAAATATATAAATTAATTTTTGGTAGCGTTGTTCACAAAACAGTGTGGTTAAAATAAATCACCCTGTCAGTTCTTTCAGAACAATTCAGTTGCCCCAACTTTGATGAGTCCTCAATTATCTGCATTAACCTACAGCTTTTCCATTGTGGAGATGTGTTTTTGAAGAACATAAAGTATTACTGAAAAATGGTTATTCAGTGAAACTATACCAGGAACAGTGGGAGATAATTAAAATTTTACCTCATTTAAGATAGTATAATGTAATTCAGATTGCATTGATTTACTGCAAATATCTATTTACTGCAAATAACTATTGGAGTTACTCTTCATGAGGTCATATATTTGTAATAAAAGAGATTCTTACACTATAAAAGTCAGAATGCACTATAGTTTGATATGGTCTTAATGAGCAGCTAAGCTGGTTAGACTATCTGGTAGTTGTTCTATCATCTTTATACTTTCACAAACTATTTTCTATTCTGTGGGGTACTTAGAGGGAGAATGGCTAGGATAGTAGTTTATTTCCAAGCTGCTTGTAGGAAGGCATGAACTGATGGAAACAGTTGATTTATGTTAAGTTCTGCAAACTATAGCTTACCGATAGTAGGGGAAGGGAAAAGCATTGTTTGTTTACACTTTAGGGTGTAGCATATTCTTGTAGTTTTTCACATTGACACTGACTTGGTATAATTTCCTTTAGGGTGAACCACTCTGTTTAGCTTTAAACTAAGTGGGAAAAAAAAAACAAGAATAGTTCATAAAAAGCTATGCCAGTAAAAGAAATATTTTTAAAACAGACCTTGTTGTTTCTCTTCTGTACTTTCAAGGTTTGGTAGAGTTAGCTCTGCTTGGCCAGACTTTTGACATGCTACTAATCATGTAAACTGTCAAAGGTTAAACACTCACATTTATAGAAGTTTCTATGGAGACACATGTGTGTGCATTTGTGAGTATTATATCTCTGTGAAACTAGAAATGGGACTAAGAGGAGGGTAAACAGTGCTGAGGGACAAGGGATAATAACAGGACACATGTCACTTGATAGTGAGAAGTTTTCTGAAGGTTGAAAGGTACAGGGAATGGAGGAGAAAAGTAGGACCAGAAGAATCAACAAAATCAATTGTTTGCTTTTTGAAACTGTCATAGTGAAACCTATCAAATTTTATGCTAATTAAGCATAAAAATTAATTAATAGAATAAATAAGATAGTATGCCTAGATTAAATCAAATGTTATTGAAAACTCCTCCATATACATGCCAAAAAAAATGATCAGGTAGAGGATATCCCTCAGTTGTTTATGCTATTTTTAATACTATAACCACTGTATGCTTGCTTCAAACTACTAATTGAACATAAAGGAAATGTGGCCATGTGTGATATTTATTTAGCTAATATATTTAGCCGACACATTTGACAATACATCTTACTCTGTTCGTTGCATATTTTAAAACTGAGCCTGTTTGAATTAGTAGTTCTTAAAATATACTTTTAAGCAAACAGAGATGATATTTTTTAAGTCTTGGAAAATGTACAAAGTGTATGTGGCATAAGGGATGCTGAATTGTGTTTAAAGCTTAAAAACTTTGTTCTTCAAAGTTCAGCATTTGGAAATGTAATGGTTTTAGTGTTGTTTTTCTATACAAGTATCTCTAAGCAGAATTTCTGACATATGCCACGACCAAAGTCAAAGCACTGAAGTTTCTAACCCTAACCCTAACCCTAACCTACAAATAATTCCTTCAAATTTAAGTATCAGCTGGTTGTGTCTCATTTAGTGTACAGACAACCGTTTTACATATCTGAAGGTTACACAATGTGTTTTCAGGGATGTTTTTAACTCTTGCACCTAGTAACACTCCAGACTTGAAGACAATATCTTCTGGTTTAACATTTTCTGTGCACATTGGAAATGATAACTGCATTTACATTTGGTCATCCCAGTCCTCATCTTTATTCAGCTCTGGCTGCTTTAAAACCAAGATAAGAGTCTCACAGCAGCTCCAGGAGGGCAAGCTAGATCACACACTTTCCAGTATAGACCTGGCCTTAAAGAAGAAATTTGTCGAATGTCATTTAAAGGATAAGGTCCCAAAGAGATATAAGATTCTCCATTTTAATGCTTTCTGAGTGCCTTGAAATTGATGCTTGACCTGTATATCATAAATCCAAACTGGAGCCTTTTAGCAGAGTCATTTATATCTCAGCCTTTCATGCTTCTATTGCATCCCATGATACAGCATTTCCTTTATTATTACTTAGACTAAGTGCTTCCCAGGGGGCACTGTGGTTGACATATGTGGAGAGTTGATCTGAATGGCACATTCTAAATGAGCAATCCAGCTTCAGTCACCAAGCATGATTTCAGGGAGGCTATTAAACTGTGGCCTTTTCTACCCCAGAATGACCTGAAATGGGAGACAAGTCAGTTCTTCCTGCTGCAAATGAAACTCTCGCTCTGTCAAAAATTGAGGTTACTTGGCATTTACTCCAAGTGCTAGAGGAGTGATAAGAAGAGTGGTCTGGGAAATGCATCTGTCAGTGGTGATGCAAGCAGCCTCTCTTTGTGTGAATTAAACACAGCTGACTACAAGACAGGAGGGAGAGATCAAATGAGCATCCTAAATCAAAAATGAACATCCAGTTTACCTCAATTAAGCAATGACTCCAAGGAAAAGCTTATGCCAGATTTTCATGGAAGTATTTTGAAAAGAGGAAACCATGAGTAAATAAAGGATTGAATTGACTCATTGTGGTTGGAGAGAGAATAGAGGTTAGGAAGCCTAAGTGTTACTGCTGCTTATTTCCATCTTTTATGTTTTAAGGGGATTGTTTCATCCTTAAATTTTTAAATAAAATCTGGATTTATTAAGCAGTATTTTGGGGATCTGCAGAGATGGCTCAATGGTTAAATGCACTGACTGCTCTTCTAGAGAACTAGGGTTCAATTCACAGCACTCACATAGCAGCTCATACCATCTGCAGTTTCATGACCTGATACTTTCCCACAGACATGCATGCAGGCATAACACATATGCACATAAAATAAAAAATAGTAAATAATTTTAAGCTATGTTTTTGGTATTTTAATTTCTTTTGAATTTGGGAATAGTTTCCTTCCTTTCTTCCCTCCTTCCTTCCCCTTCCTTCTTTCCTTCCTTCTTTCCTTCCTCCTTCCTTCCTTCCTTCCTTCCTTCCTTCCTTCCTTCCTTCCTTCCTTCCTTTATTTTACTCTTCTCATTTGAAGCCAAAAAATGTAATACCCTACATATACACTCATCTGTATATGCCACTATAAAAGTAACCAATGTTATGATTGAGCTCATTTTCTATTTCATGTTTGGAGTCTCCTATTGTGATTAAGGGAGACAAGTTAGGTCATTTCTACACATGGCTATGAGAAAACAGTTGCATTTAGGCTCAAATATGAAACTTATTTCATCACCTCTCTGGGGATGACAGTCATCTAGGTTTGCCTGATGATGCTCACAGCGATCCACTGAACAGAGCACAGGGTCCCCAATGAAGGAGCTAGAGAAAGTACCCAAGGAGCTGAAGGGGTTTGCAGCCCCTTAGGAGGAAGAACAATATGAACTAACCAGTAACCCCAGAACTCCTTAGGACTAAACAACAATCAAAGAAAACACATGATGGGACTCATGTCTCTAGCTGCATATGTAGCAGAGGATGGCCTAGTTGGTCATCAATGGGAGGAGAGGCCCTTGGTTCTGTGATGGTTATATGACCCAGTATAGGGGAATGCCAGGGCCAGGAAGGGGGAGTGGGTGGGTGGGGGAGCAGGGGGAGGTGGAAGGGGATAGGGGATTTTCGTAGGGGAAACCAGGAAAGGGGATAACATTTGAAATGTAAATGAAGAAAATATCTAATTAAAAATACAAAAACAAACAAACAATCAAAAAGGATTCAGGCATTTCTGTCTTTCTGTTCATATCATTTTGGTTTCGTTTTATGGTCTAATTCATTTTAGTTCAGGGTAAGCACAGCTTCATGGTGAGGATGAGATGGAGTTCAAAGAGAAAAGGACATCTTTCAAGCTGGTTTGAATCTGTTCTGAACCAAAATCAGTGTTGGACAATTCTATGAACTTCTTGACTCACTTAGGAGCCTCATAAGCTGGATATGAAAATGTGGCTAATAATTCAGAAGTGAAAATAAGTAAAATGGAGGTATTCAGGAGGGAAAGAGGAAAAGATACATTCTGGGTAGCCATGTCGTCAGCTTCCAGTCACTGATATATGCACTTTGAAAGGCTTTAAAAGGAAAATATTTACTTTGGCTCATAATTTTGTTTGCTCTCAGATAATTGTTGACTGGAAGCCATTGCTTTGGTGGGGTAAGGTGAGCCATGACTGTGCATGGCAAAAATATTCACCTCAAGGCTTAGACATGAGTTATAATGGAGGTACATAGGTGGTCCTGCATCCGCTTCAAGGACATTCTCCACATCACTCATCAATCCCACTCTGCAAGTTAAATATTCACCACTTCCCAGTGCTGCAACCATGGCATTCATGAGTCAGCATAGAAGCCTTAGGAGACATTCATCAACAAAAATATTAATGTGCAATCACCAAATTCTATTGAAGTCAGAAGTACTGGGTAAAACCAATATAAGACAACTTCTCTTTAGGATGCCAGTTAGTAAGAAGAAAAAAAAAATGGAAATAGGCCTGGATTCAGAATCCACTAATCAGCAACTAAGGCAGGAAGACTTCAGCATCAGGCACCACTTAGGTGATAGAAGGAGTTAATAAACAGCATGAATAACTTCTCTTTTCTCTTAAAATAAGGTGAGATTGAAAGGAGAGGGTAGGCCACTTAATGGTAGAGCCCTTCCTAGCTTGTGTGAGGCATTGAGTCCATTATGAAACAAACAAAAGAAAACAAAAAGAAATAAAATAAATGCTAAACAGAAATAGCATGTGAGGATGTGGGAGAAAATGGGGTTCTTAAGCTTTATGATGAAATATGACATGCTGAAGTTACTAAGGAAAACCATTTGGCTTTTTCTCAGTTAAACAAAAAGGTCAATATTAACCAACAATTCCACACCTATGGATATATGTGAAAATGAAGGCTTAGCTAGGCATGGTGGCGCACACCTTTAATCCCAGTTCTTGGAAGGAAGAGGCAGGCGGATTTCTGAGTTCAAGGCCAGCCTGGTCTACAAAGTGAGTTCCAGTACAGCCAGGGCTATACAGAGAAACCCTGTCTTGGAAAAAGAAAAAAAAAAAAAAAAGAAAGAAAGAAAGAAAGCAAAGGCTTACATAGATATGATTAAAACAAAATAACAGCATATCCTTTAAAAGTCTTTATTTTATAATTTGGGGCATATTGTAATATCCTATGATCGATGTCTCCCATGCACCATCCTCTCTTCTCTCCTTTCCCCCTTTCATGCAATACATTCTTCCCAACTGGCTTCCTACTTTCATGTGTTATGTGTGACAGGCTACTTTCAATTAGGTTTCCTGCCTAAAGATGGGTCGACAGAGTTTGCTTGAGTTTTTTATCAGTGGCCATAATGCAGAGAAATAGGATTCTCTCTCCCCTGTAGTCTTTAGCTGTCTATAGTTGGGAGAAGGGTGGTACCTAAAGAACCACATCCTATCCATGATGGAATGTTGAAGGGTCAATCTTATTTAGGTCTTGTAAAACTAGCCATTTTTGCTATGAGTTCTCCCATCCTGCTCTCTTTCCTTCCTTATCACCTTCTTGGCATTCTCTGAGCCTTGGGGCATTATTTTAGGTCCCATTTAGTTTTGACAATCCTAATTTCACATTAACCACTCAATTCACCATATTTACTATCGCCTGATGCATTTAACACCACACTACTTCCCATCCATTTGAAGAGAGCAACTGATAGCCTGGTTGTTTGGGAGTTTCTGTGAACACCCTTGGAAAGAACATAATTAGATGTAATTCATTTCTGGTACTAAAGACTTCATTTGGTGATGAGACATGTCCAGGTGGTGCTCTGTCATCCCCATTGTTTGGTGATTTCATTTAAATTGCCTTTATATGTGCATATATTTATGAAGCTTCTTCTGTATTAGGTTTCTATAAAACTCTTCAAATGGTCATTAGTTTTCAGAAAGATGCCTTTAACTGATCTATAATGAGAGATTTTGTTTGTTCTGGGTTTTGAGTGGGTATAAACTTTCTATTCTTGTTGAAAAACACAGTATAGAAAATAGCGGTAATAGTTGCAGCTTGTTGCAAACAAAGTTAATGCCCCCTGAGTTTCATATTTATAAACCATTAAATTATATATTTTATGCTATATGAATTTAATTTTACTGATGTATTATTTGTTTCCCACTGCTAAGATACAACATCTAAGACCTGGCATTTTGTAAACAGAAGAAAATTTATTTCAAAATCTTGGTTACTAGAAACCTAAATGAAAGCATCAAAAAGTTCAGTAACTAAAGATAACTTATTTCTTGTAGGTCTCCCACTTTTATCCATCCTCATAACATAGGCAGCAGAGGAAGAAACTCCCAAAGGATCTAAGTAGTCCTTTGAGGATTTTTGTATAGACAAAGCATTTAGGATAGTCGTCTATTAGAGGCCTTGTGTCTCACTTCTGTATCATTAAGGATTTTAAATATAAAATTTGTCACTGACATCAACATCCAAATCCTTGTAATTCTATAAAAAAAAAAAAAAAAAACAATGTTGCAAACATGGCATGACACCATGTATTAGTGACTGGCAATTTGTGACTAAGCTACAAAAAAGAAGAAATTGCTTTATTACTTCTTTCTTGTTATTTCTTAACATGAACAAAGAAACAACTTTGGAGCATTGATCTAATTTGTTATTCAATACTCTATGTTGTGTTCTGAAGACCAATATGCATAATTCTGCTTTTACCTACAGAGAACTTATCTTGAGACCTTTGATGTTTCCAAAAACTGAAATGTACCTTTTGAACAGAATTGAACTATAATCAAAAGCTTTAGCAGAAAATGGAAGGCAAAACAAAAATTTCTCAGTCAGTGTCCCATATAGTTTTAAATTGACAAATCGAAGTAAATGCAAAGTCTATTTATTTTCAAAAGTATATTTGTTTAATGCTGTGTGTGTGTGTGCCTGAGTATATTTCTGTTTAGGCAGGAACCCAAAAAGGTCAAAAAAGGTGTTCTGTCACATAGACCTAGAGTTTCAGAAGATGTGACCCATTACATGAATGCCAACCAACAAATCCAGGTCTTCTCTGAGAGCAGTAAGTGCTCTAAATTTCTGAACTATCATTCCAGCCTTTGACTCAATCTCTTACTTTATAGCTTATGAATAAAAATAAAAGGTGTACAAAAATACAATAGAGGGGAAAGCCACAGTCTTATTTTGAATATCAAATATTTATCACTTGAAGTAGCACTCTGATAATGCCTGAAATGCAATACTTTCTCCAAAAGCCCAGTCAGTCTTCATGTTTCCTAAGACAGGTCTATAGGCACATCCTTCTTTTCTATCTATCTACCTGAAGCTGAATGCACCATTCAGTCTCAGAGAGTCAGAGAAATTAACAATGGTATTTGTGATGGTTTTTATATGCTTGGTCCAGGGAATGGCACTATTAGAAGGTGTAGCCTTGTTGGAGTAGCTGTGTCACTGTGGGCATGGGATTAAGACACTCACCCTAGCTGCTTGGAAGTGAATATTCTGTTAACAACCTTCAGATGAAGATGTAGAACTCTCAGCTCCTCCTGCACCATGCCTGCCTGGATGTTGCCATGTGCCTGTCTTGATGATTATAGACTGAACCTCTGAACCTGTAAGGCAGCCCAATTAAGTGCTGTCTTTTATAAGACTTGAATTGACCTTGGGGTCTGTTAAGACCAGTAAAACCCTAATTAAGACAGAAGTTGGTACCAGGGACTGGGGCATTGCTATGATAGGACTAACCATGCTTTTTTTTTTTTTCCTGGAGGAATTTAGATTTTGGCACTTTGGATTGGTAAGCAGTGGAATGTTTTAAATGGGGCTTAATGAACTATTCTAGTAGGAATATGGAAGACTTTTCTACTGAGAGTGACTTGAATTGTGCAGACCTGGTCCAAGAAGTTTCAGTGGAGAATTTCAATATGTGGACTAGAAACTGTTTTGTGATACTTTGGTGGGGAGTGTGGCTACTTTTTTACCTTTTCTGAAGATTATTTGCACTAGTAAGTCTCAGAAACACTCATCATACATAGACTTTGATCTCTGGTTAAGTCTCATGAAGAATATTTTAAACAAGCATATCATGCTGAGAAAGGAAAAATATAAAATATATGGTTTGAGTATTAAAGGGGAATCAGGAAGTGAAATGGTGGTGAATACTATGATCTAGGAGATAGTAGATTAAGGAAGTGGGACTTTGGAGCAAGATGCCACCCAGCTAAATATAGATCCAGACATGGTGGTGCACACCTTTAATTCCAGGAGATAAAACCATTATATCTCTGAGTTCAAGGGCAACCTGAGACAGAGCAAGTCCTAGGTGAAGAAAAGCTTAAATACACAATTTCAATCACAGGTTTGAGAAGCCTCCTTGAACAATACATACATGAGCTATAGCTGCTTTCAAAAGATAAGGGAATTCTAAAAGCTCTCAAAGAAGGGACCAGCAGAGGCCAAGAGTGAAAGGGCACAGAGAGCAGAGATGTGGGCAGGAAAAGCAGCACTGGAGAATGAAGATTAGTGAGAATAAAGAAGGTTTGCTGTTGGGGGAAAATGCCAGAGCCTTAGAAGGGCTAAGATCTTGTAATTCTTTAAAGTGATGCTCAACCTAAGGGTCGTGACTCTCTTTCAAGGTAGAATGAACCTTTTACAGGGGCCACTGAAGACCATCAGAAACCACAGATGTTTATATTATCATTCATAGTAGTTGCAAAATTGTATCAAAGAGCAACAAAATTACTTCTGTGGTTGGGAATCACTACAACATGAGGAACTATATCAAAATATTGAAAGTTGAGAACTACTGCCTTACAGGGAAAATGTCTTTTCAGGGATACCTGCAGATAGAAGGGAGATATAGGACACAGATAAATGATTTATCTGTGCTTCATCTATGGTCTTGAAGAACCATGGCAACTCTACCAGCACATATAATAAATGCATGACACATAACTAACTGTAATGAGGCAGTGTGGATAGATGGAGCTTGATACTATTGTCAGTCAGACTAAATTTATTTAGAGAAAAGATGCTCTTAGGCTTAGGTATTCCAAGGTAAAGGAAGACACTAGTTTATATACATGTACATATACGTGTACATATACATATGCATATACATACAGATACATATGCATATGCATACAGATACACACATATATATATATATATATATATATATATATATATATATATATATATATAAACATGGGGATCAGCATCCTCTGTCTCTCCTTATCCTCCTGTTTCTTCTGCTGATTTCAACTTCTTTTTTAATTCTTCTCTCATATATTACATTCCCCATGACAGTTTCCCCTTGATTTCTCTTCCCAACCCCTCCTTCCTCACTTCTCCTATCTCCTAGATCCATCCATCCCCAGATACCCTGAAAAAAAGCAGCAGGCCTCACAGAGATGACAACCAAATATTGCATAACAAGGGACAATAAGACTAGGCACATCCCCTCAATTTCAGGCTGGATGATGTGATCCATTATGAAGAAAATGATCTCAAAAGCAGGCAACACATCAGAGACAGCCCCACTCCCACTTTTTGGATTCCTATGAGAATATTAGTCTATAACCATAACATAGATGCAGAGGACCTAGGTCAGACCCAGGCAGGCTACCTGATTGTCAGTTGAGTCTCTGTGATCCTCTGTGAGTCCAGGTTAGTTGACTTTGTGGGTTTTCTTGTGGTGTCCTTGAATATATTAATCGTTACCCCTCTTCTCCTGCAGGATTCTCTTGATCTCAGCCTAATGTCTGCCAGTGGTTCTCTGCATCTGCTTGTTTCAGTTGATGCTTTCGACTTTTGCCCTTGTCTTTCTTTCTCCTACTTTTCTCACTAGCTTCTTCTCCCCTCTCTGTCTCTCTGTCTCTGTCTCTGTCTCTGTCTCACAAACACAAACATTCACACAAGCACCCACAAACACAGATACCCTCCCACCCCCACCCACCCCCACACAGACACAAACTCAGATAGGCAAACACACAGACACACAGACACAGACACACACACACACATACAACCAACCACTCTCAGCAACTCTGCTTCTGCTCTATTCCACATACCAGAGTCAAGTCTATGCAGCACAGCTCTCATCTGCCATTTCCAATCCCTCCCAAACTCCACATTTCCTATAGTGTTTTATTTTATTATCACTCCAAGACTGATTGGCACAGTTTGTCACACTTTCTCTTCATATATCGTGTAAGGAGAATCCAGATGAGTTAGCCTGAGATCTCCCTTCAGATCTGTCCACAGATGAAGTCATGTCTTTCCAGCAGTTGGTGATTCTTGGACTCCCTACCTAGAATCAAGATACGGTGGATCCTAGTATCATTAAATACAAATTTCTAAGGCAAAAGAAACATGTTGGGACAAAGGCTTAATCAGAAGAGAAACTTCGAAAATCCAATGTGCCAGAATCTTTGGGTTATTATAAGATTTTGGAAGCAAATGTAGAAAATAGTTGTGATATAGAGTACAATATACAGATTCTATGCTTCACTTACAAGAGACACGATAAGATACATAAAGAAGTTATTTTTGTCACAGAAGAACACACAAATGCTTGAGTATTAGACGGATCACTTTAACATTTATCTTGCATGTATGATATCATGTATTAAACGTATAATATGTAAAGTGTATAAAACATATCTCATTTTGTTTTTGTTTTTGTTTTTTGTTTTCCCACATCTGGTAAATAATCGCAAGGTTCTGCAAATTTAGTATCATGCATGTGATAAAGGGAGTCAGCAGTGTGCTACATGAGTGGTTCATTTCACCTGACGCTCTATTACATTTGCAGCTATATTTGCATTTCAGACATGTAACATTAACTGATGCTCATAATGATACCCCAAGTAATTCAGAATGTGTTGTATTACGTCTAGTACAGTACATTGGAGAAGTGAAGAATATGGTGGAGACAGCTAAGTCTCCCTGTTTTGGCAGATTAAGATGAGCTATTATGTAGTTTCTCATAGGAGTAGAAAGCAGAATGGCAGCTATGCTTAAACCTAGTGGATTTGATAGGTTAAGTAAATTGCCTTCCATTAGGCAAGAAATCCAAATCCATTTTCCTACAGAATTGTGTTCCTTACATCACACATTGCTTCAATTTCTACATTTAAAATATATTTTTTCTTCTCCTGTTCCTTGCCTGCTTCTTTAATAAAAACATTTCATGTCTAGATTAAAGACTTTTATCTGTCACATTCAGTGACTGAGACCTGAAATAGTCACCTGACTGTGAATAGTTTGATTGACTCTCCTGTGAACTATACAAGATTACCCTCAAGTTATACTTGAGAAAATTGTGGAGTTCATGGAGCCAATGTAACTTGCCCAAGGGAACATACTTAGAAAGCCTTGACTTTAGTTCCTTTTGCAGTCATTTCTTTCTCACTTGATCTTAGCCACAAGGCCAGGAAGTATTTGGCATGTCTTTCTCAATCACGACTTAAAAGTTTAGCTTCTTCATTTAATTTTGATCTTAGCCCCGTTTCTTTCTCTCCAATGTACTTCTTTAGGATATTTTCAGATGTAATAAATCTGATATTACAATCTCTGTATCTCCTTCATACTTCACAGATCATTAAAAGACAAAATATACAATTTGCTGTTTTAATAAGTCCTTATGTTTGCTTCCCACCTAGGTAATTTGGTTCAGTGCATGATGGTAGTTTACCAGCAATCTGTGAGCCATCTACCTTAGTCCATACTATGGCAGAAACACTTCCTAGTATTTTTGTGTCTTAGGCTTCTTCATGTTCATCCAATTTAGGCCCATCCTCAGCAACTGGAATTTTTATTTGTTTGCTTTGTTTTTCAAAACAGGTTTTCTCTGTGTAGTTCAGGCTGCCCTTGAACTCACTCTGTAGACCAGGTTGGCCTCAAACTCACAGAAATCTGCCTGCCTCTGCCTCATGAGTGCAGGGATTAAAGTAGTATGCTGGTATTCCAGGCTTGCAAGTAGAAGTTTTTGTATCTTTCTCTGTATTGTTAGAGAGGTACTTTCTGCTGTATACTTTGAGAATGTTTATAACACTTCACAAGATATATCTGAGTTGGAAGAAGCTTTCTTTATAGATGACCATGTTATGCTGAATCTTAGGTTTTATTGCTGTAAAGAGACACCATTACCACAATAACTCTTATAAAGGAAAACATTTAACTGGGGCTGTCTGACAGTTTCAGAGTATATTATGGTCCTGGTGGGAAACATGGCAGCATGCAAGTAAACAGGGTGCTGGAAAAGGAGCTGGCAGTTCTACATCCAGATCGGCAGAGACCAGCACAGTGAACTGGTTGAGTTTCCCCATCCCTTCATTAGAAGTCTTGCCTGGTTACAGGAGGTGGCCATTTCAGGTTCCATAGCCCCTGTTGCTAGGAGTCTTAGCTAATGTCACCCTCATTGATTCCATTTGATGTGGAACTGTTGGGAACAAAATAAAAGGGAGGGGGGATGGGAGAAGTAGGGGAGGAAAAGGTGCCTAAAGTCCGGCCGGAGTTCCTGTACTCTGGGCAGTACTCTGAGTTCTGCTCACTCTGTACACAGGCAGAGCTGCCGAACACTTTTCCACAGGGACCGGGTGAGCATGCCTGATCCACGTGGCAGGAGTGGAAAAGGGGCAGCCCCCGGTCTGGGAGCCTCCTGAAGCTACCTTGCTAGCACCCAGGATTGCATGAGAAAGGGAATAGGGGAAGAAGTTCCCAACACTTATGAGAGTGTCCAGCGGGCCTTGATGGAGCAGAGCAGAGACTCTATAGTTTAAGAACTTTATTATAGAAATGAAGGGAGAAAGGGAGAAGAGAGAGAGAGAGAGAGAGAGAGAGAGAGAGAGAGAACAAAGAGAAAGGGAAGAGGAGAGAGAAGTGAGAGGTAGAAGAACAAAGGAGTAAGAGGGTAAGAGCATGGTGGGGCTGAGCACCCCTTTTTATGGTCTTCACTGTTGCTAGGTAACTGGGGAGGAGTTTAGACTGAAGGTCAGAAGCTTGGGCCATTGCTTATGTGACTACTGACCATGCTTCTCTTGTGGGGGCTGTGGGAGTTGGTACCTTAGGCAGGGGCCAGAGTTCCAGGAGCATGAGGGACCACCTACCATGTCATGTAGGTGAATTATGACCATCAGGGTTCAGACCTCAGCTTGACTGGATACCAGCCTGCAATTCCCCACATGGAACCTCTAACAACAGGAGCAGGTTTTGTCTTTGAATCTGTTGCCAGCCTTTGGATCCCTTTCCCTTAACTTCAGTAGAAGATGCACCTAGTCCTACTGCAACTTGATTTGGGAAGGAAGGTTGATATCCATCGGAGGGAGGAGACAGGGGAGATGAAGTGAGAGGGTAGGACTGGAAAGAAAAGAGGAAAGAAAAGCTGTGATCAGGATGTAAGGTAAGTAAATCAATTAACTAATGGAAACAAGAAATAATAACATTTCAATAGTGAATAGTGCCTCCTGCCTGTCATGTCAGGACTCCAGTGGCAGAGGCAGGAAAATCACCATAAATGTGAGGTCAGCCTGAACCATTTAAATTTTAAGGACAACATGAAAAGGATCTATCTCAAACTACTAACTAACCAAAGCAAATACATCATCCTTCTGTTGTATATATAAAGCAACAAGTTTTGAAATACAATTACAAGATAGATAATGGCCTCGTTTCATTCTCTCCTTCCCCTTCCACTTTCAAAAGGGAAAATACCATTTCTTCTAGTTTACCAATTTTAACATGCACTATAAGTTTTTGTTTAGAGCCACAAGATGAGATGCATTTTTCTTATGGCATAAAGTAAAATTTAAAATAGACATTTATCTTCTTGGTGAATATGTGTTTGTTTCACTTTTTTCTTTTCAAAGATGTATTTAATGGGCAAATCTGGAACATCACAAATTCTCTCTGTATGTTGTAGGCATGTTTAATGGCTTTAAATGGAGACTTCTGTTCGTTTCCAAATCATGAAAAATGCTGCGTTATTTTGGACTGCAACAAATCTAAGATTTTTACAAAGCATTATTAAGAGAAAAATAATAAGTTGATCTTTTTAGTTGCATTCTTAAAAAAAAATGCTTACATGTACAGACTAAGTTAGGAGAGCTGTGTTTTCTTGTTCTGGTATCAGCTAAGGCAGATAGATTTTGAAAAGGTAAGAGATGAAAAAATCTGTGTGCCTATTGTTGGGTAGCCTCCCTTTTATGTTGCAAAATAGAAATATTTTAAAGATTGAAAGATATAACTATTGATAAAATCAGGAATAGAAAAGACTTTATACAATGGTGAGTATAAGGAAAAAAGAAGGTTACTTAGCTCATGAAGCTAACACACATCTGGGAGTAGATTCAACAACTTTACTTGAGACTAGATGGTTATCCTGGTGGAAGTAAGCAACCTGTATCAATAGAAGGTTTTGCATTTTTAAGGACTCTACAGAATTATATACTACTCAAATACAAAGGGCAGCCAAAGAAGCAGCAGCAGCAACAACAACAGCAGCAACAACAGGACTACTGTAAATGTTCTTTGTATTTTAACACAGGATCTCTTACAGCTAAACTGAGAAAGGCAGTTCAGTGATTTCCATATACATTGTTGATTTCAGGAGTTTTCATGAATAGTTTTGCATTCAGTGTTACCAGATAAGTATAGCTTTCCTCTGATGTTTTAATGCTAAAACATTACTTCCAGTCACGTGTTTTTATCCTACTTAAACCCTAAGCACAAGTCTAGTAGTTTGGAAAGTTCTTAGGACCATTTTGAGGCTTTTGATTGCAGAATTAATTTAACAACCCTGTTTGTAGATAATGCATTTCAAAAAGAGATTTGAGAAGCATCAAGAATTTCAATGGGCTTATATCTCCTTCATATGCACTCCTCATATGAAGTAGTTGAGAAACAGCTGTAAGATAAATTATAAAAGTACATGATAAACAAAACCAAGTTATCTTTTTAATTGATTTTAATCTAGCATCATTTAGACGACATAATGCTCTTCACTGAGAGCAGGGTGAATAATGTGAATGCAGTTATTTGCCAATTCAGCATGGCTTAAATATCCAGAGGCTCCACTTATTACGAATACAGCTTAATGTCCAAAGTGGCAAATTATTGGTGGGAACTGCAGAAGACCAAGTGGTAATTAGTCTTACTGCTTTGTTCAAGTTTAATTTCAAAAGACAAAGGAGGCAACCCGATTACTGGTAGTAATAGAAATGAATTATGGAAAATTGTAACTGAATAATTTATTGATTGATAGTGACTGAAAGCCATAATCCTCTGATTGTTTTTGGAAATGCTAACATGAAGCCATGCTACTGATGTTTATCCCAAAACTCCTGCCTTGGAAACTGATTCCCAATTACTACTTTTATTATTTGCAATAGAAAATAAAGAGTATGCATGAACAAAACATGAATCTCAAACAGATGGAGAGAGTTGTTTTCCCTCTTCAATCCCTGCCACAATAAAAATGGATGCGTTTTATTTAGCCACCTAAATATACCTACTCTTTGGTGGTGAGTATTTTGTTTCCTGGTGGTATTAACATAATTATGTGGCAAGACCTCTTCCTTAAAGAATTTGTAATAATGGCTCTTTTGTAGGATAAAAAATAAGGAAACACAACTCTGGTAATTACCATACAATGCTTTTTAAAGAGCCCCCACTCTGACCTCTTTTAAGGAGAATTGCTATTGAAATATATTCTGATTATCACAAGCTACCAGAAACACAGTTTTCAAGATGGAATTCATAGGGTATCATGATATGTACCTAATATATTGTAGATTAGAAAATATAGAGTATGGAATCCAAGGTTAGTACTGCCTTTTAATTTAACGAGTTAACTCCAAATTTTCCTTATGAGCCATAATTGAGTTACATTTATCAATGTGGTGAAAATTTATGCTTTGAAGCTAATCAGCTTATGGATTTTACCCATATACTCCAGCCAGTTATTTCAATGCATCACATGGGACTTCCAAGGGAGATGCAGGAGTAGGATGTTGACAACTTTACAAAAACAGATTTGGTTCTTAATGGAACTTTATAAAAATATTATGGACTTCTAAAGACATGTTATCATAGAATTTTTGTCATAATTGACCAGATCAAATGTTTGTTATCTGTCTGTTTTGAGCATAGAACTCTAATATTACCATATTACACTAAAATAGATGTGCCTAGTAGGGGGTGATGCTGCAGATAACCTGCCTACCCTCTTGCACTGTTCATAATGAATCATCACCAACAATACCAATAACATATTTAATGTGGCATTGGATATTTTTATCTAGATTTATATACGGGCACTTGGGTCAGGGAGTTTCTGTAATTAATTAGGTAGACACTTCACTGAGTAAGCATGTCCATAAACATGACGTTTGGACAACTCAGAGATGACAGACTAAATGCCTTCCCTTGATTGTTGATTAACAATACTCTATCTGAAAATTTCAGTGAAGAATACTCTTTCCTTATCTGTATAAGCTTAACTAGTTCAACTAGAGGTGACGAGGACAGGCTAGATTCTTACACTTGGTTTGACAATGTCCTGCTCGATGGTATTGTAACTCTTCATCCATCTGATTGTAAATGGCTGGCAAGATTTTTTTTTAAGGACTGAGTAATTAAGAAATTAGTCATATTATGTAATAGCTATGAGTAATGATGTACTATAAAGACTAATTATTCTTTTGTAATCTTAAAAACCCTTACAAGGGCTGGTGAGATGGCTCAGTGGTTAAGAGCACTAACCAGTCTTCCAGAGGTTCTGAGTTCAATTCCCAGCATCCACATGGTGACTCACAACCATCTGTAATGGAGTCTGGTGCCCTCTTCTGGTATGTCTGAAGAGAGCAATGGTGGTGTACTCATATACATAAAATAAATAAATCTTTAAAAAAAAAAAAACCCTTACAAAATGGAAACACACCTATGGAAGTCAATTTATTTTTTTGAGTAAGAAATTCCATTGATAATGTAAAGGGTATGAAATTTGCTTTAGTTCCCATAAATATTTGAGATTTCCATGATGTGCCTGACATAGGGAAAAGTCATATTTATCCTTTACTAGAGACAAAAGCTTTGCTAGTGACAGTACAACGAACATCATGAGTGGATTTCAAGATGCCCCTAAGATCTATAGGGTCTACATGGCATAACACAGGTATATTATGACATACTTCGAAAAATTCTGAGTTCAGGCAATCTGAAAGTTTTAGAAAAAATATCCTGCTTAGCCACCTAAACTTTGGGGAGATTCATTTTCTTTATTAAATTCCATCGTAAAGCAAGCCAACCTTTTGCTCTCTACCAGTGTTATTGAGTATAGTTTACAGACAACCTTAAAAGGGGATTTAGGACAAAGAGAGAGTTAGTGTCTCTTCAAGCTGTGTATGTGTGCACCTAATTGTGTGTTTTTGAACCATGTGGGTATAGGCAGCTTTGGAGTCCAGAAAATAACCTAACCCTGGAACTGGACTTACCAGTGTTTGTGAATTTCCATGTGGGTGTTAGAAACTGAACCCAAGTCTTCTGCAGGAACCCTGTATAGGCTTTTGGTGAGCTTTCATAAGACACATATTTCTGATGCAGACTTTGAAAAAAGTGTACATACAGAATACATCAGCCATTGAAATGGAAGACAGTCTATTTACCAGTACAACTTTTAAATAGGGCAAGATGGGTATGTCTTTAACCTCAAGTTGTACTCATGCATGTTGTGAATTATTAAATTTAATGGGGTAGTAATATCTAAGTATGTATACATGTGTGTGTGTGTATATATATATTACAATATTTAGCTATATTTCTGTTAACATAATATAATTAATTCAACATGTTTGTGTGTGTATGCATGCATGCATGTGTGTGAATCCTAAAATTTGGACTAGTTGGGTATTGTGTTTTGCCGTTTCAAACAATAAATTTTTTTACCCAATACCTGTTAAAATTACTTGCTATTTTTCGTCAACAATTTATGTCACTTCTGCAAGTGCTATAATTATTCCATTGTGAGAAAGAATTGGTCTAAAATATTACTTAGTCATAGGATAATCAGTAGGTCTGCTTAAAATTTTCTCTAGTCCCATGTCTTAAGATTTCTTTAAAAATTATGAGGCATTTGTATAATAAGTTGTAGGTCACAACTGAATGAAATTATCTATCTTTATTCTCACTTTCTAAGTAGCTAAAACACTTACTTTTGCCCAGAACTACTCTTACCATCATTCTCTAAACTCCTTAGACTTTTTATATTCTGTTCTTTGACAGTTTCATAAATATGTGTAATGCATGTTGCTGCTCTCTCTTCCTTCATTAGTATATTTTCCTGCCTATCTGTCCTTTTCATGACTTGATGGTATTCTGTGGTCAATTTAATCTAATTTGGGCCATCTGGGTAGCCACTGGATTGGAACTATTTGTTGTGGTCTAGTGTCCTCGTCATACACAACTGAGTGGAGTGAGTCCCTCTTGTCCTGAATCTATGTATTGGAAATAGTTTACCAGCGAAAAATACCCTCCTGTCTCCCTTTAACTTGTCCTGATGTATTGATAGACCCACCCTTGTACAGTCCCAGAGTAGTTTTGTCCAAAATGGTTGAACATTTCTTATTATATTGGCTATGTATTTCACATAGGATAACATTTCAAAGCCCATCCAATTTTATATTACTCCCACCCCCTCCTTATTATTCCTGAGTCTTGGAGGGATGCTATATCTGTCTCATTTAAGCCTGAACCCTCAGTCACTTATTCCCTGTATCTATGTCCCGTCTTTATCACAGTTTACTGGAAAGATAGGATTTTCTGATTAAGAATGATAATTATGAATGGGTAGGGTACAAAACAGTGGTCCTAAACGTTCCTAATACTGCCACCGTTAATACCACATTATAAAATTATTTTTGTTGCTACTCCATAAAGTGATTTTGCTACTGTTATAAATCATAAGTTGTGTTTTGGTGTTAGGTCACCCCTGTGAAAGCATCCTTTAATCCCCCAGGGAGTTAAAACCCACAGAAGGAGAAACACTGATATAAATGATATATTTACAAGGTAGTTCCACAATATACCAATTTGTGCCACAACTAATTTTTTTGTTTTTTTTCTTTTTTATTAGGTTTTTACTTTATTTACATTTCTTTTTTAATTTTTTAAAAGATATTTTCTTTACTTACATTTAAAATATGATCCCCTTTCCTAGTGTCCCCTCCGAAAATCCCCTATCCCCTTCCCATGCGACCCAACCCACCCACTCCCATTCCTGATCCTGGCATTCCCCTATACTGGGGCATAGAGCCTTCACAAGACCAAGGGCCTCTCCTCCCATTGATGACTGACTAAGCAATCCTCTGCTAAATATATAGGTAGAGCCACATGTTCCACCATGTGTTTTCTTTGATTGGTGGTATAGTTCCAAGGAGCTCTGGGGGTACTGGTTAGTTCATACTGATTTTCCTCCTATGGGGCTTCAGACCCCTTCAGCTCCCTAGGTACTTTCTCTGGCTCGCTCATTGGGGACCTTGTGCTCCATCCAATGGATGACTGTCAGCATCCACTTCTGTATTTGCCAGAAATATAGAATTTGGCAGAGCCTCTCAGGAGACACCTATATCAGGCTCCTGTCAGCAGGATCTTGTTGGCATCTGCCTAATGTCTGGGTTTGGTGGTTGTTTATGGGATGGATCCCCAGGTGGGGCAGTCTCTAGGTGGTCATTCCTTCAGGCTGTGCTCCGAACTTTGTATCTGTAAGTCCTTCCATGGGTATTTTGTTCCACATTCTAAGAAGGAAAGAAGTATCCACATTTTGGTCTTCCTTCTGAGTTTTATGTGTTTTTGAGAAGTGTATCTTGAGTATTTTGAGCTGCTGGGTTAATATTCACTTATCAGTGAGTGCATATCATGTGTGTTCCTTTGTGATTGGGTTGCCTCACTCAGGATATCATACAGATCCATCCATTTGCCTAAGGATTTCATAAATTAATTGTCTTTAATAGTGTAGTAGTACTCCATTGTGTAAATTCACCACAATTTCTGTACCATTCTTCGGTTGAGGGACATCTGGGTTCTTTCCAGCTTCTGGCTGTTATAAATAAGGGTGCTATGAACATAGTGGAGCATGTGTCCTTATTACAAGTTGGAACTTCTTCTGGGTATATGCCCAGAAGAGGTATTGCTGGATCTTCCAGTACTACAATGTCCAATTTTCTGAGGAACTGCCGAACTGATTTCTAGAATGGTTGTACCAGCTTGCAATCCCACCAGAAATGGAGGAGTGTTCTTCTTTTACCACATCCTCGCCAGCATCTGCTATCACATGAATTTTTGACCTTAGCCATTCTGACTGATGTGAGATGGAATCTCAGGGTTGTTTTGATTTACATTTCCCTGATGATTAAGGATATTGAACCCTTTTTCAGTTGCTTCTCAGCTATTCAGTATTCTTCACTTGAGAATTCTTTCTTTAGTTCTGTACCTCATTTCTTAATAGCGTTATTTGATTTTCTGGAGTCCAACTTCTTGATTCTTTATGTATATTGGTTATTAGACCCTTATAAGATTTAGGATTGGGAAAGATCCTTTCCTAATCTGTTGGTGGCATTTTCGTCTTATTGACAGTGTCTTTTGCCTTACAGAAGCTTTGCAGTTTTATGAGGTCCCATTTGTTAATTCTCGATCTTATAGCACAAGCCACTGCTGTTCTATTCAGGAATTTTTAACCTGTGCCCATATCATCAAGGCTTTTCACCACTTTCTCCTCTATAAGTTTCAGTGTCTCTGGTTTTATGTGGAGTTCCTTGATCTACTTAGACTTTAGCTTTGTACAGGAGATAAGAATGGATCAATTTGCATTCTTATACATGTTAACCTCCATTTGAGCCAGCACCATTTGTTGAAAATGCTGTCTTTTTTCCACTGGATGGTTTTATCTCCCTTGTCAAAAATCAAGTGACCATAGGTGTGTGGATTCATTTCTAGTTTTCAGTTCTATTCCATTGATCTACCAGTCTGTAACTGTACCAGTACCAAGCAGTTATTATCACAATTGCTCTGTACTACAACTTGAGTTCAGGCAAGGTGATTCCACCAGAGGTTCTTTTATTGTTGAGAATAGTTTGTGCTACCCTAGGTTTTTATTTATTTCAGATGAATTTGCAAATTACCCTTTCTAAGTCAGTGAAAAACTGAGTTGGAATTTTGATGGGGATTGTATTGAATCTGTAGATTGCTTTTGGCAAGATAGCCATTTTTANTATATNAATCCTGCCAATCCATGAGCATAGGAGATCTTTCCATCTTCTGGGATCTTCTTTGATTTCTTTCTTCAGAGACTTCAAGTTCTTATCATACAGATCTTTTACTTCCTGAGTTAGAGTCATACCAAGGTATTTTATATTATTTGTGACTACTGTGAAGGGTGTTGTTTCCTTAATTTCTTTTTCAGCCTGTTTATCCTTTGTGTAGAGAAAGGCAACTGATTTCTTTGAGTTAATTTTATATCCAGGTACAACTCTGAAGCTCTTTATCAGGTTTAGGAGTTCTCTGGTGGAATTTTTGGGCTCACTTATATATGCTATCATATCATCTGCAAATAGTGATATTTAGACTTCTTCCTTTCCAATTTTTTATCACCTTGATCTCCTTTTGTTGTCTAATTGCTCTGGGTAGGACTTCAAGTCCTAATTTGAATAGGTAGGGAGAAATTGGGCAGCCTTGTCTAGTCACTGATTTTAGTGACATTGATTCAAGTTTCTCTCCATTTAGTTTGATTTTGGCTACTGGTTTGCTATATATTGCTTTTATTATGTTTAGGTATGGGCCTTGAATTCCTGATCTTTCCAAGACTTTTATCATGAATGGGTGTTAGATTTTGTCAAATGCTTTCTCAGNATCTAAAGAGATGATCATGTGGTTTTTGTCTTTGAGTTTGATTATATATTGGATTATATTAAACCATCCTTGCATCCCTGGGATGAAGCTTCTTGATCATGATGGATGATCTCTTTGATATGTTCTTGGATTCAGTTTACTAGAATTTTATTGAGTATTTTTGCATCGATATTCATAAGGGAGAGTGGTCTGAAGTTCTCTTTCTTTGTTAGGTCTGTATGTGGTTTAGATATCAGAGTAATTGTGGCTTCATAGAATGAATTAGGTAGAGTACCTTCTGTTTCTACTTTGTGAAATAGTTTGAGGAGTATTGGAATTATGTCTTCGTTGAAGGTCTGAAAGACCTATTCACTAAGCCCATCTGGTCCTGGGCTTTTTTTGGTCTGGAGCTATTAATGACAGCTTCTATTTCTTTAGAGATATGTGGCTGTTTAGATCATTAATCTGATGCTGATTTAACTTTGGTACTTGCTATCTGTCTAGAAAATTATCCATTTCGTCCAGGTTTTCCAGTTTTGTTGAGTATAGCCTTTTTAGTAGGATCTGATGGTGCTTTGGATTTCATCAGGTTATGTTGTTATGTTTGCCTTTTCCTTTCTGATTTTGTTAATTCGTACTCTGTCACTACTGTTCTCACTGGTTAGTCTGGCTAAGGGTTTATTTATCTTGTTGATTTTCTCAAAAACAAAAACAAAAACAAAACCCAGCTCCTGTTTTGGTTGATTCTTTGTATATTTCATTTTGTTTCTACTTGGTTGATTTCAGCCTCGAGTTTATTTCCTGCCATCTATTCCTCTTGGGTAATTTTTTTTTTCTTTAAATGAAGTGCCTTTTTTTTTTTTTTTAAAGATTTATTTATTATAAGTAAGTACACTGTAGCTATCTTCAGACACTCCAGAAGAGGGAGTCAGATCTTGTTAAATGGTTGTGAGCCACCATGGGGTTGCTGGGATTTGAACTCTGCACCTTTGGAAGAACAGTTGGGTGCTCTTACGTGCTGAGCCATCTCACCAGCCCATCTTGGGTAAATTTGCTTCCTTTTGTTCTACAGCTTTTAGTTGTTCTGTCAAGCTGCTAATATGTGCCCTCTCTAATTTCTTTTGGGCAGCACTGAGTGCTATGAGTTTTCCTCTTACTGACTGCTTTCACTGTGTCCCATAATTTTGGGTACATTGTGGCTTCATTTTCATTAAACTCTAAAAAGTCTTTAATTTCTTTCTTTATTTCTTCCTTGACCACACTATAATTGAGTAGACTGTTGTTCAGCTTACACATATATTTGGGCTTTCTATTATTTATGTTGTTATTGAAGATCAGCCTTAGCTCATGGTGATCTGATAGGATGCATGGGATTATTTCAAAAAATTTTTTAATCTGTTGAGGCCTGTTTTGTGACCAATTATACAGTCAATTTTGGAGAAGGTACTATGAGGTTCTGAGAAGATGGTATATCCTTCTGTTTTAGGATAAAATTTTCTGTAGATATCTGTTAAATCCATTTGTTTCATAACTTCTGTTAGTTTCACTGTGTCTCTGTTTAGTTTCTGTTTCCAGTTTCTGTCCATTGATGAGAGCGGGGTGTTAAAGTCTCCCACTATTGACATGCGCAGTGCAATGTGAGCTTTGAGCTTTATTAAAGTTTCTTTAATGAATGTGGATGCCCTTGCATTTGGAGCATAGATATTTAGAATTGAAAGTTCATCTTGGAAGATTGTACCTTTGATGAGTACAAAGTGCTCCTCCTTGTCTTTTTTGATAACTTTGGGTTGGAAGTCAATTTTATTCGATATTAGAATGGCTAATTTTTTAAACAATTTTTTTATTAGATACTTTCTTCATTTACAATTCAAATGCTATCTCGAAAGTTCCTTATACACTCCCCCCACCCAGCTCCACAACCCACCCACTCCTGCTTTCTGGCTTCTTTCTTAATATTGTTTTCTTGGAAAATTGTTTTCCAGCAGTTTATTCTGATGTAGTGTCTGTCTTTGTCCNTGAGGTGGGTTTCCTGTATGCAGCAAAATGTCGGGTCCTCTTTATGTAGCCAGTCTGTTAGTCTATGTCTTTTATTGGGGATTTGAGTCTATTGATATAAGAGATATTAAGGATAAGTAATTGTTTCTTTCTGTTATTTTTGTTGTTAGAGTTGGGATTCTCTTCTTGCAACTATCTTTTTTTTAGGTTTATTGAAGAATTACTTTCTTGCTTTTTCTCGGGCAAGAAAGTTACCTCCTTATGTCGGAGTTTTCCCTTTCGTATCCTTTGAAGGGCTGGATTCGTGGAACGAAAATGTGTGAATTTGGTTTTGTCATGGAATACTTTGGTTTCTCCATCTATGGTAATTGAGAATTTTGCTGGGTATAGTATTATGGGCTGTCATTTGTGTTCTCTTAGGGTCTGTGTAACATCTGTCCAGGATCTACTGACTTTCATAATCTCTGGTGAGAAGTCTTATGTAATTATAATATGTCTGCCTTTATATGTTACTTGACATTTTTCCCTACTGCTTTTAATATTGTATCTTTACTTAGTGCATTTGTTGTTCTGATTATTATGTGTTGGGAGGAATTCTTTTCAGGTCCAGTCTATTTGGTTTTCTGTAGGCTTCTTGTATGTTCATGGGCATCTCTTTCTTTTGTTTAGGGAAGTTTTCTTCTATAATTTTGTTGGAGATATTTACTGGCCCTTTAAGTTGAAAGTCTTCATTCTCATCTATGCCTATTATCCTTAGGTTAGGTCTTCTCATTGTATCCTGAATTTCCTGGACGTTTTGAGTTAGGATCTTTTTGCCTTTAGAATTTTCTTTGATTGTTTTGTCCATGTTTTCTATGGAATCCTCTGCACCTGAGATTCTCTCTTCCATCTCTTGTATTTTGTTGCTGATGCTCGTGTTTATGGTTCCTGATTTCCTTCCTAGGATTTGTGTCTCCAGAGTTGTCTCCCTTTGTGATTTTTTTATTGTTTCTACTTCCATTTTTAGTTCCTGGATTGTTTTGTTCAATTCTTTTACCTGTTTGATAGTGTTTTCCTCTAACTCTTTAAGGTATTTTTGTGTTTCCTCTTTAATGGCTTCTAGGTGTTTACCTGTGTTATCCTGTATTTCTTTAAGGGAGTTATTATTTCCTTCTTAAAGTCCTCCATCATCATCTTGAAAAGTGACTTTAGATCCATATCTTGCTTTTCTGGTGTGATGTTGTATCTAGGCCTTGCTATGGCGGGAGAATTTGGTTTTGACAATGTCAGAATGACCCTTTTGAATGAATCTGTTTTTAAGCTTGCCTCCTGCCTTCTGATTATCTCAAATGCTTGCTGCCCTCAATATATCTGATTGGAGCCAGTTCTTCCTATAATCCCAGTTGATTCAGGACTCCTCAGAGTCCAGCTTTCTCTGTGATCCTGTGATTCTGGGCTCCTGTGAACCTGAGATTCTGGGTGTGTCAAACAGAGTTCATGGCATTCAAGCTTCCTCTGACATTCTGAGATCCTGGTGTTACCAAGCTCCTGGCTTGCTGAGATTCTGAAATCCTAAGATCCTGGGTGTGTTACAGTGCCTGGAAGTGGTGTTTCCTCTTGGGACAGTGGAGCTGTTTTGTGTTTTCGAACCCAAGGTATACCAGCACAGATCAGAAGGAACCTGAGCTGCTGTTCAGGCAGGGCTGCTGCTATTTCAGGCCCATCACAATTGTTTTGGAACAAATGATGTGTTCCAATCCTCAGTGATCCTAAGATCCTGGTCATGCTAGGGTGCCTGTGGTGTGCAGAGTCTTCTTGGGACTGTGGGACCATCCTCTGAGTTGTGCCCAACTGTGCCACAACTATTATGGGGTTAACTATTCTTTCTGAATAAAATTGTAGCCCAAACCACAGGGAAAATCTGTGTGTTATACTGTAAATCATTCAAAAGTCCATGGTGTGGGAGGTTATAGTACCTAAGGAATTTAATTTATTTACATTTATTTTATTCCATATCTATTTGTATTAACTATGCTTTAAAAGTCAAATATGATTTGTGGTTTTGCTGTTATATGAGTTTGTTTTTAATACATTAAACTGCTTTACAATCATTTCTTATTCATACAAAATCATTGAGTGGTGTAGTATTCATATTAAGTAACATTATTGCAAACTGAAAACTAAGATATGCACAGGAAACAATGCATTTCTCACAAAATTTTAAAGCACCTGAAGACAATATGTCTTAAACCTGAAGTTTCAATCAATCAGATTTCATTGTTCCATGATGTGTGTAAATCCAGTAGTAATCTGTTGCATGTGGTTTTTTATGAATGGTGGTGATTTCTTATTGCATCACAGTATGTAATGTTTGACCCCATCTTCCTTTACCAAGAATTTCAACTCCTATTTTGCTCTTTTTCACTAAAGCCATGTTTCACTTTAAATATGTAGGGAAATTATAATGCTTTGCTAATTGGTCTTTCAGATTAATAGTCATGTCAGCAAACACAGCTAGCAAGCATTTGTGTATATGTACATATGTATGAGTGTATATATAAATATGTACATATAGTATATAAGCATACATATAAGTACATATGTGCATACATATAGAAATATACTTTAAGGTATAATTACTGTTAAGTACTTAAAATTAATAATGCATAATGTATCAACTTGGAAAATATTTAATAATTGATAACTACAATCAACCTGTCAGTGTCATAGGTCTAGAAAAGGCCTTTGTAATAATCCAACCTAACATATGCATTTTACAAATAATATTCTCCATATTAATATTTTAAGATCGGGAACTAGATTCTTGATTTTCTGAACTGTGAGTTCATTTATCTTTCATAACTTTTTTTTTTTAGATGTTACATCTAATATGACAAACTCAGTTTTGGTAATGGCAGTCTCAGGGAAGACTCAGGTCCAGCACCAATGCTACTTGTTGCTTTGAAGCATCTTTTTATCCTTTCCAATGATTGGTTCTGAGACCTTTTTCTACCTTGTGCACAAAATAGCATGACAGGTAATCGTTTCACATGATTATTAGGAAGAGTATGAAGGTCAACTTCATGGAATTGTTGATATATTTCTCTTCCAAGATGCACAAAACATCTATTGCTATACATGATGTTTGGTATGAATCCTGCTTATTCTGCCAAAGAAGAATATTTGATTAGAGCAAGAGTTTGCCCTCTCCCTGGTCACGTTTGGGACAAACATCTATTCCATCACCAATGAGAAGATACTTTTAAAATGCAACTACACTAACTATATTTTTTGCCACTAATGCTATTGGCTCTGTCAGGAAGAGGACAGCTGAGTAAGCAGTGAGAAAAAAAATATAATTGGATCATGCATCAACTGTTTTTGACTTAGGAGACATTGAAAAAGGCATGTTGGTTACTAGTGTTGGTATCTACAATGCTAATAATTGGGCTCTTATATTGATGAAGTGTAATGCATCTTTCACATTTGCTAGTCATTTTGCATTGAACATTTCTTCAATTGTGAATTATCAAATATTTGAGTATTTTAAACACCTCTGTTTTTTTTGCTACAACATCTAAAGTGTGGGATTTATTTTGGAGTCTGGGTTATATGTATATCCCATTGCATTATTATTTATCATTATCCTCATTATTATTATTATTATTAATCTTGATATATCTGTTTGTCAATTGTCTTTAGTATACATATTCAATGTTTTAACATAATACTTAGTACATTGATTTTACCTTAAAAAGCTTATTTACATGTAATAAATGTCACAAGTGACCATGAAAATTTAAAATTGGAAAGGGCTTATTCATTATTTGTTCAAAAATGAAATGTACACTTAAAATTAAAGTGAATTTTAAATTATTCAACAACTCAAAACATTTTACAATTTTATAATGTTATCTAAATCATATCTGAATCATAATAAAAAGTTTGACTTTTTCCCATAAAGTCCCGTTTTGGAAATTTGCTGAGTATATCCAGAGATCACTTCGAAAATTTAGGTCACTAAGTCATTATTACTACTTTGACAGTTATATCTTATAGACATTTATTTGAATTTCATGCATTAGCAATTCATTTTGGTAGGGTAGCCTCTACCATTGTTGTGTTGCACAATTATGCTTACAGAAGCCATGTCAGAAATTAAACCTGTAATTTAGTAATTAACATGAATCATCCATTAGCTCTTGTGAATACAGATGTCCTATGAATAAGCTCTAGGTTTTTCTTTCTTTATGAAATAGGGGAAGTCTCACTACAGTGCACCTCTCTACTCAACCTTACCTGCAGCTACCACTGACTCCTCTTGGTTATATCATGCATATACTTTGGATGTGGCTTCTCCTCCATGGTAGCAGTGTTTGTAGAGTCAGCACTTCTTCCACTGGGCTTTGCTTATAGCCTGCTCTATTGAAATTATCCTTGCTACCTCTATGACGATCTGAAATGCAACTTATAACTTGCCATACCCATTTGACTGAGTTGCTTTGGCCTCCACTTAGAATCAAAAGCCAGTGTCTTTAGGAAGGAC
Organism: Mus pahari; assembly: GCF_900095145.1. NCBI lineage: Eukaryota > Metazoa > Chordata > Mammalia > Rodentia > Muridae > Mus > Mus pahari. The sequence continues at coordinate 54,963,037 of NC_034610.1, read as the reverse complement.
TACAAGGCAAATTGCAACCCACAGGTTCTTTCCATGAGTTTTGCTATGCATCTCTCATTCCAGTGGACTCCTTGAAGGCAGATCATGTGTTTTTTCTTCCATAGGACTTTTGCTCATGCAAGAGTCATTTTATACCGTTTAGTAGAGTATCTTCCTAAATTATAGAAGTTCTCCTTTCCACATCCTTCTTTCAACAGAGCAATACTCACTTCATAGGCTGCCATATTCGTTCCAGTAGATACTTCATATCCCTCTTTACTGTCCTTGTCTTAGAGTACAAGTATAGAATTGTGGCATTCTCTAAATTGGATTTCTGTGTTACACCAGTGATCTTCACAAATACAGGCTTGCTATTCTCTACACTATCTCCAACAACTGACATTTCTGTGTAATTGTTACTTATTTAAAAATTGAATAAGTGGGAAAATGAAGTGAGATAAGTTATACCAGGGACACATTAAAATTGGCCTTTACAAGAATGGTTTGCTATGAAAGATAACATGAACACAATGGTAACCGCTTTCAATAGGTTTTGAAGAGTTTAAAGGTACATGGTTTAGAAATGTTCTTAATTTAAAAATGTATCTTATCATTTGTAATTCAGGCACATTATATATTTGGTTGGGCACTGTCATTTTCTAGTTGTGCAAAGTCAAACAGTTAATTATCTTTCCAAATCTGTTCCTGTTTTCTACCTGCTCTAAATATTTTTCTGGCTTGTCACAAATTTCAGGAGTGTAGGGGAGTGTGGACTATAAAGCTGTGTTTATGAGCCTTCACTATTAAATAGGCCTAGACAGTTCTCTTAGTTATTGATGTAAATTTCATAATATGCTTGGGAATAAATTATAAAATTTAAATATTATTCTACATAACAGATTTACCACTAATTAAAACAGGCTTTACCTGTGGCCATATTGTAGGTTTGCTGTGATATTGATATTGATTATGTTTTTTGTAATATTAAAATCATCATATTCTTCTGAGGTTTCCAAGGTACTCCAAAGAGAACTGATAGGGTGGTTCTCCCTATCCAAAATCCAGATGGGTTAGAGTAGCCATGGTTCAAATATTTCACAAGTGGATGTCATCTGATAGAAAGCCCAAGAATTCAATAGTTTTTCAGTCTATGAGGCTGGATATGTCAGATGGTCTTCATTATACACCGGAACCGTGGACAACTAGGCTCTAAAGAGTGAAAGAACTTGCCAGCCAGAGTAAGCACAAGCAGACAAAATCAATGGTTTTTTCTTTCATGTACTTTATCTGCTATCAAGTTGGGCCCATATCTAAGGTGGTTCTTCCCACCTCAATTGTTCTGGACATAGGGTGGATCTTTCCACTTCACAAGGCTCATTTGTACATTCAGAGGTATACCCAGCTGCCTGAATTTTAGTTAATCTTCCAGATACAAGAAAGTTGACAGCTGCGAACAGACATTGCATCTTCTAAATAAACAAGCAAGCAAGCAAGCAGAAGCAAACAATAAACTTAGGTCTCTTCAGTGCTTAGGAGAATTGAGTATGCAACCAAAAATCTTTGTTCAGTTTGCAGAACTGTGAATACATTGCAGTATTTCACTAACATTAAACATATTTTCTGTCTTATTTAGGCTTTCTCTTGTTGTGTTGAAACACCATGACTAAAAACAACCTGTGGAGAAAAGGATTTATTTCATTTTACAGCTTGTAGTTCATCATTTAGGGAAGTTAGGGCAGACACTCAAGCAAGACAGGGCTCTGGAAGCAGAAACTGATGCATAAACCATGGAGAAGTTCTGCTTACTGGCTTGCTCCTCGTGGTTTTCTCTGCCTGTTTCCTTACAGTATCCTGGGCAACTCACCCATGGATTGTACCATCTTCCCAGGCTTAGTCCCACTTACATTAATCATCAATCAAGAAAATGCCCCACAGGTCAGTCGGTAGAAAACATTATCTCAAATGAGATTTTCTCTCCAAAAATCATATGAAACTAGGTAGTACAGCTCCTAAGGGTTTATTTCCTTGTAATTATACAAACAATATTTGTAGACTAGCATTTGCCTAAGGTTTTACTAAAATAGACCTATGATTTTATTGGTCATATTGAAAATAATTCAAGAGTTTGTATTTTTTTCAGAGGGTCAGAATTAGTGAGAGAAAAGAGAAAGTAGTTTTATTTCTCTCCTGTAATTGAACTTTTATGGGATTATTGATTGATGCCCAGTAAATACAATTAATGTAATAAGTGTTTGCATGGTTAAAATGAAGATTCTACAAGATTAATAGTATTAGTCTATATACAGTATTGATTCTGATGCTTGGGCCATCATGACATTTACATATTACCTTATCTTTATAAAGATATTCTGAATATGGGGTCAGGTTGTCATAATAACAGGGCCATGTATTGTAGGGCTCAAGCAACTGACTGACAGCTTAGATCACAAATTTGGGGAGGCTGAAAGTGCAAGATTAGGATATCAGCACATTGGAGCTCCTGCCCAGGAACCCCTTCCAGTTTGCAGGTGTTCACTTCCTCATAGTGAACTCATAGGCACTGGCCTGAGTAACTGTGAGCTTTGAGGTACCTTTTCCTGAAAGGATTCTATTATTAAGGTCTCACAGCCTATCCTTGGATGTCATTTAATCTTTAAATTGTTTTTAAAAATATTTTTTTTCTCTAAAACTGGATATACTTGATGTTGTTTCACCATGGGATGTCCTTAGACAAATAGCATTCAACTTAAAACACCTTCCAGACTAAGTTTTGTTGTGATCAGATTCAGATGAGAAGGAACAATGGAAGGCATGGTGAATGCCAGAGTTATACAGTATTAAAAAAGCGTTCCAGGCAGGAGTGGTATCTAGAAAGAATCAATGAAGCCCTAATCTCCTTAATTGTAGCTCTATTTCTTTGAGAACATGAGGTAACAGGATAAAGATTAAAGACTAGTTTCTTCCGGTCTTGAACATCTTAGTATCTCTCAATTCCACTCTTCAAAGTACCTAGAAAATCAATAGTTTAAACTTCATTTAAAACACATTTTCCAAATGATTCATATGTCTTTGGCACGATAGTCACTGTATCTTAAAAAAAAAAAAAAAAAAAAAAAAAAAAAAAAAGGAAAAAAACAAACATAAAACAAGCATATCCTTCAAGGTGAGTCATGTCTGAGTGAAATACTGGGTCATGGTTAATTTTGTGCTCAAAGCAAAAAGTTAACAGAAACCAAGCCATTTAAAAATGATTTAATGCCTGGTCTGGTGGCACACGTCTTTAATCCCAGGGCTTGGGAGTTGGAGACAGGGGAATGTCTGTGAGTCTAAAGACAGCCTGGTCTACAGAGTGAGTTCCAGGACAGCCAGGGGTATGTGGAAAGATCCTGTCACAAAGGAATACAAAATAATAAAGTAACATTTATAATTAAAATAATTCTTTAGTGGAAATACATTACACTTTTAGGTAATTGATTCTTCTATGCAGTAGGAAGTTCTTCATGGTTCCTACTTTATTGGCTTTGCATATTTTTATGTCTTTTGGGTTTTGGCTTTTTTTTTTTCTTGTGCCTTCTTCGTATTCCTTCCTTCCTTTCTTTCTTTCTTTCTTTCTTTCTTTCTTTCTTTCTTTCTTTCTTTCTTTCTTTCTTTCTTTCTTTCTTTCATCAGTCCCTCCAAACATCTACTCCATCTGTTTACAAACTCCATTTTATTTTCCACATCAGGCTCTGTCTTGCCTGTTCCTAAATGTAGGATACCCATCCTGCTTCCTATAAGACAGACTCGCTTGTCCTTTTCTTTCTGACTTGGTTTTCTCTTAGGACATAAAAAGCATGAAGTCATTCATATGGCTAGATTCCTGGGGCTTTGATAGATGGAATGGGGTCAGTATTTCTTGAAAGTCTAAATCCTAAAGTATGTTACCCAAGAACACACATGTCACAAAATGATTAACCAAGGTATATTCCAAACTAGGTTCTACAATAATTTTTATAAGATTTATTTATTCTTTTTTTTTTTAAATATTTATTTATTATATGTAAGTACACTGTTGCTGTCTTCAGACACTCCAGAAGAGGGCGGCAGATTTCATTACAGATGGTTGTGAGCCACTATGTGGTTGCTGGGATTTGAACTCAGGACCTTTGGAAGAGCAGTCAGTGCTCTTAACCACTGAGCCATCTCTCCAGCCCAAGATTTATTTATTCTTAATTATATGCATGTGTGTGTCTGTGTGGGTATGTGAATATGAGTGAATTTTTTCTGTGGAAGACCAGAGGCATCAGATCTGCCTGGAGCTTTAGTTACAGTTGGTTGTGAGCAACCTAACATATGTCTTGGAATCAATTGCCAGTGGTAGTAACAGTTTGTCTGTTTCTCTAGCCCCTTCAGTCACTTTTTTTTTTTTTTTTTTTTTTTTTTTGAGTTTTTTAAGACAGGGTTTCTCTGTGTATCCCTGGCTGTCCTGAAACTCACTTTGTAGATCAGGCTGGCCTTGAACTCAGAAATCCATCTGCCTCTGCCTCCCAAGTGCTGGGATTTAAGGCGTCCTCGACCACCACCTAGCCCCTTCAATCACTCTTAGCATGAGACTCTTCAGATGGTTCTCTTAACAAGAGATGAAGAGTACACACTTACTATAGCAGAAATTCCGAAAAGAAAAGAAGATATTTGGTGTGACCTATTCCTTCTTTAAACACAAGTAATCCCACAACCCATATGTTTAGCATAGTTGCATTGGTGGTCTTTTCATGTTCTTATACCAAATATACTGTACCACCCTACTGTGCATTTGTTCATTAGTTGGCGTTTAATTTCTCATATGTAACTTTTACTTATTAGTTCTGTAAGAGTTACATATGTATTTTGGTAATACTTATCCTACCAACTTTCCCCAAATTCACCTCTTATTTTTTACCCACCCACTTTTAGGTCTCCTATTTTTTTGAAATTTCCAATTTTTACTTCTAAAAGTTTTGTAAGTGTGGTCTTTCACTAGGAAGTGATCAACTCACAGTAACTAACTGTTGCCAGCAGCTTCATGGTCAGAGATGGGATTGTATGTCTGATATTCCTCCCCATGCTGGACTTTGGTCTGATTAGGGATTGCACAGATTTTGTATATGCTGTCCCAACTTCCATGGGTTTATATGTGACACTATTCTCCTATGTCCAGAAAACACTGTTTCATTGTAGTCACCTACTGCCTTATGCTCTTGGACTCTTTTTATTCCTTTTGTAGTGATCACTGAACCCTGGGAGGGATAAGTATGCGTGTGTATGGTATGTATGCTAACTTTAGGGATGGATATGTGTTAAGGTAAACAATACTTTTCCAGGATTGACCTGGCTTCTAAGTACCTCTAGAAGAATTGGAAATGTAGGTAGGTAGGTAGGTACAGGTCAAAGATAATATGTGTTTTTAGATGAAATTATTGTGGAAGGCTTATAATTGAGATTTAGAATGTAACCAGTATGAAGATGTGAGGGTGGGTACTTTAACCTAAGTCCTGGAAGGGAATATGAGTACAGAAAGGAAAAGAACAGAGAAAATAATAGAAGGGAAGGTGGAGAGTGTATAGATCCATACTGTAAAGATGTCCTGACCCTTACATGTTTGTAGATGCTGCTCCTGACAGAGTTATAGAAAAAACAGATGAAGGTGTGTGTGTGTGTGTGTGTGTGTGTGTGTGTGTGTGTGTGTGTGTGTGTGTTTGTCAAGGTACCTTTAAATTACCCCAACTAATCCCACCATCTCAGGACACTGGTCTTAGGATCCAAGATTGATGACATAAGCTGCTATTCTCTAAAACTCTTCAAATTCATTGTTTCTGAACAGAAGCAGGCCTGGTGTCCTGCTGTGTGTGAAGATAGGGCACTGACATAAATTAGATCATGTGGAGCTTTTCTTTCTACTTTTACTTTCAAGTCTATCATTTTTTTTTATTAGTGTTCTTAGATGTCCTTTCTGTGAAGACAGCCTTTGCACCTGCCTGCCAAAGTTTTTCAGAGACAAATTCTTTAATAAATGGAATGAAAGCAAAGCAGAGAACTCAGATTTCATTGATTCTTCATTTTCTTTCATTCACATAAATACTAGAAAATTCACATGTGCCTTAAGTTGCTTGCTTCCTTTGAAAGTAAAGGTGCTTTTTTTCTTCTTCTTCTTCTTCTTCTTCTTCTTCTTCTTCTTCTTCTTCTTCTTCTTCTTCTTCTTCTTCTTCTTCTTCTTCTTCTTCTTCTTCTNTTTTCTTCTTCTTCTTCTTCTTCTTCTTCTTCTTCTTCTTCTTCTTCTTCTTCTTCTTCTTCTTCTTCTTCTTCTTCTTCTTCTTCTTCTTCTTCTCCTCCTCCTCCTTCTTCTCCTCCTTCTTTTTTTGAAGTAGATATAAAAGTTTGCATCCTAAGAACTTCTAGAATTTTACATTGAAACCACAAACATCCACAGAATGGGTACTTAAAAGATATTCCAGTTAAATTAGCTGTATATTAGTTATAGGAAAACGGAGCAATTAAGATCTTTTAGTATTTGTAGAGATGTTGCGGCAATGCATTAGCACAGAAAGGGGCCAGTCATGGAGTTAATGTTGTTATCAACTCAACTAGATTAGCAGACATTGGAAACATGTGATGAACAACACTGGGTGTGTCTGTGGTGACATTGCTAGAGACCATTTATTAAGGCTCTCATGAGAACTGTATTCATGCCCTTATAAAATTTTAATGTTAGAGAAGATTGAGGGTGATACATGAAAGTAAATGAGGTCCAGGGAAGGAGTCCTTCACTGAGTAAATGTCCCACAATACTAAACCTTGCCTTGACCTCTATTTCATTCTTGTGCCTCCTACCTATCATATGTGAAGAATTTCCTCTGCTGCATGTTCTGGCCTTTGTAGTATCCTTTTCACATGTAAGGGAGTCTTCTGATTGTAGACACAAACTATGAACCAAAATAAATATTAACCTTGTTACATAATGATGATATTGTTATTATTATTATTATTATTATTAAAATCTTTGATCACAAAAGCAGTCCTAACTTGTATCTCCAAGGCTAGGCTGTAAACATGTCAGTGGGTGTATTATGTGAATTGTTGATTGATGTTGGAGTGTGTTGTCACCCCTGTCTAGGTGTTTCTCTGTTCTGTAAGAAAGGTGTCTGATTATGAGGCTGGAAGTAAGCAGTAAGTACAATTTCATCAGGTCTCTGCTTCAGTTCCTGCCTCCAGGTTCCATCTTCAACTCTTGCCCTGGCTTCTCTTGATGATAAACTGTAACCTGTAAACTGAAATAAGCCCTTTGCTCCCCCCGCCCCCGAAGCTTTTTGTCATGGAATTTATCACAACAACATAAAGCAAAATACTCAGCATTCCTCAAACTGTAAAAAAACCCAAATCCACTCTAATGTTAGAAGCCAACTGTTCATTACTTGTTGCTATTGGCTGTTGATGTGACAGTTAAAGTATGGGTCAAGTAGGATGGATCACAGTGCCAGGATATTTGAGTCTACATTCTCTGTATTCGTATCTGTTGCGGTAAATCTCTTCAACCCAAATATGCCCCAGCAATGAAAACACAACACAATTAATATGATTACATGCTGTGTGCCTAGATTGGGCCAATCTACAGCTACACTACCATCTTCCACAGTTTATGAGACCCCTTAGAACTTGTTTCTACAGGTCATGTGCTTCTGTTCCACTTTTCTTCTTCTTCTCCCTCCTCCTCTTTGTCCTCTCCCTCTTCCATTTTCTCCTTCTCCCTCTCACCTGCTCCACCTACCCTTTTATCTGCCCAATTATCAGCTCTCATTTATTTTACAAATTAAGGTGGGAAGCAGGTTTACAGGAAATCACCTGAGTGCTGTGTCATTCCTTGTTCAAAACCCCTCAGAGGAGAACAGATTTAACATCAAATATAATTAGCCTTATGGCTGTCCACAATTTTTTCCTTTTGTAGGATTACTGTATAAATCTATGGATTAAGTAAAACAGACCACTTTCTTTCTTCTTCTTCTTTTCTGTATACTTCTTTTCTTTTTTATTTTATTTTATTTTTGTTATTAATCATAATATTCATTTACATTTCAAATGATAGCCCCCTTCTTGGTTACCCCTCAACCCATCCCCTATTCCATTGCCCTTCTCCTTCCTCACCTTTGCCACCCTATTCCATTGCCCTTCTCCTTCCTCACCTTTGCCGCTATGAATGTACTCCTCCACCCATTCACCCACTCCCTGCCTCACCTCTCTAACATCTCCCCATGCTGGGGCATCAAGCCTCTCTCCCCTCCCTTTGATGTCATATAAGGCTGACCTCAGGGTTGTTTTGATTTTCATTTCCCTGATGATTAAGGATGTTGAACGTTTTTTTCAGGTTCTTCTCAGCCCTTCAGTATTCATCAGTTGAGGATTCTTTGTTTAGCGCTGTACCCCATTTTTTTTAAATAAACAAAAAATTAATTTATTTAATAGTACTTAACATAATAACACAAGTAACATTCACATTATGACATAAGTATATCAGAATAGGAACAGTAATCTTTTTTTTCTTTTCTTTTATTATTATTATTTTCTTTATTTACATTTCAAATGCTATCCCGAAAGTTCCCTATACCCCACCCCACCCCTGCTCCCCTACCCACCCACTCCCACTACTTGGCCCAGGCCTTCCCTTGTGCTGGGTCATATAAAAATTGAAAGATCAAGGGACCTCTCTTCCCAGTGATGGCCAATTAGGCCATCTTCTGCTACATATGCAGCTAGAGACATAAGCTCAGGGGGTACTGGTTAGTTCATATTGTTCTTCCACCTACAGGGTTGCAGCCCCCTTCAGCTCCTTGGGTACTTTCTCTAGCTCCTCCATTGGGGACCCTGTGTTCCATCCAATAGCTGGCTGTGAGCATCCACTTCAGTGTTTGCCAGGCTCTGGGATAGTCTCACAAGAGGCCGCTATTTCAGGGTCCCTTCAGCAGAATCTTGCTGGCATGTGCATTAGTATCTAGGTTTGGTGGCTGATGATGGGATGGATTCCCAGATGGGGTAGTCTCTGGATAGTCCATCCTTTCATCTTAGCTCTAAATTTTGTCTCTGTACCTGTATCCTTTCATGAGTATTTTGTTCCTTANTCTAAGGAGGAATGAAGTATCCACACGATGGTCATCCTTCTTGGTTTTCTTGTGTTTTGCATAATGTATCTTGGGTATTCTAATATCTGCTAATATCCGTTTATCAGTGAGTGCATATCTAGTGACTTCTTTTGTGATTGGGTTACCTCAGTAAGGATGATATCCTCCAGATACATCCATTTGCCCAAGAATTTCATAAAATCATTGTTTTTAATAGCTGAGTAGTACTCCATTGTGTAAATGTACCACAGTTTCTGTATCCATTCCTCTATTGAGGGACATCTGGGTTCTTTCCAGCTTCTGGCTATTATAAATAAAGCTGCTATGAACATAGTGGAGCATGTNTCCTTATTACCAGTTGGAAGATCTTCTGGGTATATGCCCAGAAGAGGTATTGTTGTGTCCTCCGGTAGTACTATGTCCAATTTTCTGAGGAACCGCCAGACTGATTTCCAGAGTGGTTGTACTAGCTTGCAATCCCACCAGCAATGGAGGAGTATTCCTATTTCTCTACAACCTCACCAGCATCTGCTGTCACCTGAATTTTTAATCTTAGTCATTCTGATTGTGTACCCCATTTTTAATAGGGTTATTTGATTTTCTGGAGTCCAACTTCTTGAGTTCTTTGGTTATATTGAATATTATTTGTCTATCAGATGTAGGTTTGGTAAAGATATTTTTCCAATCTGTGGGTTGCCATTTCGTCCTATAAGTTTCAGAATCTCTGGTTTTATGTGGAGTTCCTTGATCCACTTAGACTCAAGCTTTGTACAAGGAGATAAGAATGGACCAATTTGCTTTCTTCTACATGGTAACTGCCAATTGACCCAGTACCATTTGTTGAAGATGCAGTCTTTGTTCCACTGGATGGTTGTAGCTCTTTTGTCAAAGATCAAGTGACCATAGGTGTGTGGGTTCATTTCTGGGTCTTCAGTTCTATTCCATTGGTCTACCTGTCTGTCGCTATACCAGTACCATGCAGTTTTTATCACAATTGCTCTGTAGTATATTTTTTTATTATTATTATTTTCTTTATTTACATTTCAAATGCTATCCCAAAAGTTCATATATATGAATACTAATAAACTTGTATCTTAATAACTTTTATACCACATGTTCAGATGACCAATAACTTCAGATGTAGGATTAACAAAAAACTGTCCATCATTATTTTATAAGCAAAAAATATGCATAGAATGATGCAATATTTTGCTAGGTACTAAGGCTTCTCAGTTTTCAATCCTTTCATCCAATCAAGAATTAAGATTATGATTTATATTAACTAAGTTTTCCTGTTATACTTAAATTGATATTTTGATTGTATCTATTTATTTCTTATAAATATAATAAAATGATTTTTACTTCTTACAAAAATAATAAAATAATTTAGTATTATTGATAGACAGATGTCCCTCTGTCTAGCAAGATGTTTAATGAGAAAAACAATAATTTAGTCAAAAAAGTGTTAAGTAAACATCTTTAGAAATTACAAAACAGTATAGTAATACTATAGCAAAATATATCAGAAAAGCTATACATGTATATCTATGTGTATTTAGAAATGAATTCGCATACAAAAGTATCAGTAGTTGGTATTGAAAAACACTTACTTGGGGGTGGGAGGGGTTGCATATCTTTAATCCCAGCACTTGGGAGGCAGAAGCAGGCAGATCTCTTGAGTTCCATGCCAGCTTGGTCTACAGGGTTTATTCAAGTACACACAGAGCTACACAGAGAAACTGTTTCAAAAAAACCAACCTACCAACTAATCATCTAACCAAACAAAGCAAAAACCAAAACAAAACTAAAACAAAAACACAAACAAAACAAAACCTCACTTAAATTTGGAATAAGCTTGTGTGTAGAGAAGTATTTCACATAAATGAGGGAAAAAATGGTTCTTTAAGAGTTTCTTTAGTGCTCCTACTTGATCACATTTGAATGTGAAAAGAATGGAATTTTAGAGTACAGGAAATATAGACTATTTTCTTTGGAGAAATTAGAGAAGAATATAGAGAGTGTCAAACTAGAAATCGTAGTCTATTGTTTTGGTAAATCTCCAACCCAAATAAACCCCAGCAATGAAAACAACACAATTAATATGAATACATGCTGTGCGCCTAGACTGGGCAATCTACCGCTACAGTGCCATCTTCCTCATCTATGAAATGCCTTAGAACTTGTGGTTTCTCCAGGCCATATGCTTCTGCTTCACTTTTCTTCTTCCTCCTCCTCCTCTTTGTCCTCTCCTTCTTACATTTTCTCCTTCTTCTCCCTCCCTCTCCTTCTGCTCCACCTTCCCTTTTATCTGCCCAATCATCAGCTCTCCTTTATTTTACAAATTAAGGTGGGAAGGAGGTTTACAGGAAATCACCTGAGTGCTGACTCATTTCTTGTTCACAACCACTCACAGGAGAATGGAATTAACATAAAATTTAATTAGCCCTAGGGCTATCCACAACAGTCTAGTATTACAGGAAGATTAAATCAGCCAACCTGAATGTTTGTTAAGACAGACTATTTTTACAAACATGGAAAGGCAGTATGTGTGACTTCAAGGTCTACTTGACCTTAAGAACTGGTATTTCTATTATTTAAAAGATAGAATTTACTATAAAATAATTTTAGAGCAAATCTCTACCTTCTACTTACTTGACACCTGATCCCGTGTTTTAGCATTATTATCTTGCTTGGAGATGATCAGCATATATGTGTATTAATTTGGCTTCCCTCTTGGTCATAGAGAAAATGTTTACTAATGGATCTATTGCAGAGGTTCTCAACCTGTGGATTGCAATCCCCCACAGGGTCGCATATCAGATATCCTGCATATCTGATATTTAAATTACAAAGAATTACAGTAGGAAAACTGAAGTAGTTCTGAAGTAGCCATGAAAATAATTTTTCGGCTTGGGGTCTCCACAACATGAGGAACTATATTAAAGAATGGCATTATTAGGAAGGTTGAAAAACGCTGATCTAGTATATTAAGTGGGATGACAGCTGTAGACTGAATTAGATAATTTTTCTTTGATAATTCTTCAAATACTGGACATTGTATTCCCACAAATGTATTGGCAAATTTCTTTAAGAGAAGATGTAATTCAATAAATCCTAATGTTTTAGAGTGTATATATAGCAGAAGATGACCACTGAATGTATCTTGTATGAGAGGAAATTTTTCTATTTCATCCTCTGTTATTAATTTTTTTCCTGTTTTCTATCAGACTGTGCTTTTAAAATATTTGCTGATGTTGATGAATTTTTGTGCAGTCAGCCCCCTTTATTTGTGGATTCTATAGTGATCTGTGGATTCTACACCTACAGATGAGAAACATTAAAATAAATTATGCTTGTACTAACATGCATTGAATTATTTTTCATGTTACTATTTTCCAAACAATATGATGCATAACCAATTCTACAGAATTCAATTTGCAGGCTGTTTTATGAGTAATTTAGAGGTGATTTAGAATAATTTTTAAAATACATGTAGTTTATTTAAAAACAATACTTCATACATTTTGGTGTGTCCATGTGGTGGGCATTCTGGAACTTATCACCCACAGAGAGGAGGAGCCCTTTTTATACTGAATCAGGCAGTAGTGCCAGAGAAGTTACCCAAACCCTTGGGAGGTGCACAGAAGCTTATGAGTGGATTCCAGAAACTGCACCTTGCATTATTTACACCACTGAAGCTTGGTTTTTTAAAAATCTGATTCCGAATGGTCCTTCCTTCCCTCTTGAGGTAATAAATACATAACTTAATTTTTGATTTTTGTAGAAGCCCAAAATTATGAGACTTTGAATTTTTAAAAGAGATTTGGGAGTTCTAAAGAGACTGAAATTTTAGACTTGGAGTGGGACCTAGTTTTTATCCAATACCATTAGATCAGTCTTCCACTCCCATGTGGCAAAGAATCTTAGTACTGGAAAATAGTAATTGTTATGTTTTAATTTGTAAAGACTGGGACACTTAAAGTTATTTATGTTATATCTTACGATATTAACATTTACATACTACCTTGGAGATAAATGGAAAAGGAAATATTCTAGTTGAAGAGCAATGCATTTGTTTGTCTAGTTGTTATGAATGGTACATAGAACCTAGACCAATGTATAACTCTTCAAAATTTAAATGAGAGGAAGAGCAACGTAAGCATCTAGTGAATGGGTGCAGTGACAGTGCTCACATGAAAAAACGTCAAGCATCACAAATCTCTCAAATAACATACAAGCTTGCAACTAGTCAACTTACCATTACTATTTTGTTAAATCATTATTTCTTTTCTTTTTCTTAAAAGAAATTTTAAAAGAAATTTACTTTTATGTTCCCTCACTCAATCTGCCCTCTTTCTCTCTCTCCCCTTCTCTCTCTCTCTCTCTCTCTCTCTCTCTCTCTCTCTCTCTCTCTCTCTCTCTCTCTGTTGGGAGAGCTGTGGAGGTTGTATATGCATATATGTGAGGGTGTCTTTGGAAACCAGAGGTTATGGATGTTTCCAGAGGTAGATGATTTAATTATTGTGGGCAGCCTGTTATGGTTCTGAGAACTGAACTTAGGTCCTCCACGAAAACAGAATGTACTCTTAACTGGTGAGCCTCCTCACCTCTCCATCTCCCAAATCATACTTACCTTTGGGAGGAAAAGTGTGTGTGTGTGTGTGTGTGTGTGTGTGTGTGTGTGTGTGTGTATGAAAAGCGAGTTAAAAAATGTTATATTGGCCTGACATTGCACACCACTTTTTTATTCAAACATCTGAAAAGCCCAGTGTGACAGTGACAGCGAAGTTGACAAAACTGCTCACTGCATTCACCATTACAAACAAATGTGGGCACTAAAAGCACCACTTTCATGGGAAATCACTCAATAGAGCATCTCTTCATTTTGTCTTAGAGGACAGAAAGAGCAACCACATTTGTTTTGAAGATGCATTCTGAGCAGTGTACATCACACAAACACTAGAAAACAACAGAGGCACAGAAAGGAGCACACATTATCAGAGGAGATAAGAGAGCAGCTGTGAACAGAGTGAGGCCTAATTGCGGATGCTGGATGGATTTGATAAATGACGATCCTGCATACACTAGACATAACATAGCAAACATTTATTATTCCTATTATTACTTTCATATATTGAGGTGAGTAAAATTAATGCATAAAATATTTTAAGAACAGAAAGCTAAAGGAAAGTAACATTTCCATATTGAAATATCTGTATTGCTGATGAAAATATGCCCTAGAAGAAAGGACTCCTAAAATAATAATGCTGACAGGGCTGAAATCAGCTTGTTACATCTACAATGTGTCATCAATTAAGGAACATACAAAAGAAAGAGGAGGAAATATGAAAATAATGTGCTAAGTATTTAAATACAAGTGCATTTTACAGTGGAATGTACTGGTTAATGGGCAGGAACTCAATAAGACCTCTAGTATTAGCCCTTATTAGTTTTAAATATTGTTATTTATGTATTAGTGAATCTTATGATTTATCTCCAGAAATCACAACTGAAACTTAAGGAGCTATGAGATGAGTCACAAAGCAAAATGCAGAAAAATAAAATGCCTTAATTTTATAGAACATCACATTTACTTTACAAGTCTGTTAAAAATAAGTGATCACGACTATTTTTGGATTTTTCTGGAGCATGTACCTCTTCATTAAAAAATTAACAATCTTCTGTTCTTCAAATATAATCCTGGTGAGGAACAAAATCTAATTGTTTCTTTTAAATAATAAGGAAAATACAATTAAGCCAAGTGTGGAGACTCATGGCTCACAAGGCAATTTGGGCGGCTGAGGTAGAATTGAGGTGAATTGGGTGGCCGTGCTGGCAGAGCAGTCAGGTAGCATAACTATGTTTCTCTAGCAAAAGGAGACAAGAGGAACAGAAGGAAGGAGGGAATGTTGGGGCATGGAGAAAAAAGAGAGATCGAGGGACAGAAGCAGGAGAGAGAATAGGACAGGGGACAATGTTGCTGGCACTGTAATGTTACACACCATGACTACTAGAAGTACAAGCAGGTCTAATGCGTCAGACCACCAAAGCCACCCCACGCTCTACCATTCAGACTCTGGGCTTTTAGGAGTTTGTGCAGCTATAGATATTTTAGCTAGTAGCTTTAAAAGCCCCCAGAGCCTATCAGAAGCATCTGTCAAGGACATTTCACAATTTGCTTTCCAGAGTTGAAGCCAAACTTAGAACAGGAACAAATTCTCAAAATCCCACTTAGCTCTCATTGTGATTACCATGCTTTCTAGAGAAAAGCTGAATGTTTCCAGACCTTTTTCTTTGAGGCAGTCTTGGAGAGGAATCAAGGTGTCCCAGTATCTCTACAGCACTTTTCTATTTCATCCGTCGTGTAATTGGGATGCATTCTGTTAGAATCACATGTTGCATGCAAAATGGTTGTCAGTATCTTAAATTATAGATTAAAATATCTTGTTTATGAAAATAAGACAAGAAATACTGATATTTTTGACCCATTATCTTTCTAACTGCAAGTCTTATAAAGTAGAATCCTGTTTAGATGCACATTTGCCTTCATCCTTAATAGAGCCCAAAATTTACTGGGGTTTCAACATGCCCAATACAAGTAATGAATTGTTATTTTTCTCAGCAGCCTTTGACAGTCTTCATTAGCAGCTTTTATTGCAGCTCCAAAGGGCCATGTGACCCAGCCTGGCTGCTGAAGATACGGAGATCAATTGATCTGTCTGCCTGTGTCTGTCTAATCTATCTATCCATCTATCTATCTATCTATCTATCTATCTATCTATCTATCTATCTATCATCCATCTATCTCTATATAAAGTCTTTTTTTCTTTCATTTTTTCTTTCTTTTCTTATTCTTTCTTCCCCTCTTCCCACTTTCCCTATTTGCTCTCTTCCCAGTCCCTCCTTCCCTACTTCCACCCTATCTCAAACCCACTCCTCCTCAGTTTCTCTTCAGAAATAGATAGTCTCTACCCCTGGGATATCAACAAAACATAGCCTATCAAGTAACAATAACACTAGGCACATCCCCTTATATCAAGGCTTGACAAGGCAAGCCAGTAGGAGGAAAAGAGTCCCAAAGGCAGGCAACACAGTCAGAGACAGCACCCATCCCCACTGTTAGGAATCCCACAAGAACATCAAGGTATACAACTATAACTTTCTTGATGAGCAGGGTCAGACATAGACTAGATTGCCCTGCTAGCAACCTTGTTCCCCTTGTATATGGATTAAGTATGGATTTCATGGGGGAAATAAATACACTAAGTAATGGTAAAGAAAACACTCGAAGTCTCAACTGACATGTTTAAATTTCTGAGCAGTAACACAATCATATTACATATATAATGCACACACACAAATATGTATATAAAGATTTATTTTTTGATATTTTAATGTAATGATATCTTTTGCTTGGCTCATCCTTCTTTCCAAACCCTCCCATATACCCCTCTTTGTTTCTTTCAAGTTCATGGCCATTTTACATTGTTACATGCATATGTGCATATCTCTGTCACACTTACCTGGTTACATAAAGACCTACTTAAGTTTAAGCCAAGTGTTCTAATGCTTGGAGCCATGAACATCCCTTACTAAAACTCTATGGCTTAGAACGAATTAAGCTTACTTCTAATACCAGGAAAGATGAGAGTTAAAGAACAACATGGTGCTTGATACATATGACCATTTTTAATGCATTTTTTGAACTTTTTAAAATAGAAGAAAAATGGAAAAGGCAAGGAAACAAACTCTATTAGTCATGTTATTATTTCTCAGAAGATCGTATTCATTTGCATTGCATTCACTTTGCATTCATCATGAGGGAACTTTCTAATTCCCCAGCAAAGGGGCCAGAGATAGACCAACTTGCAGTTGTCCTGCAAAGTGAATTCATTTACAAGAGCTGTTCTTTTCTACACCATTCCCCCATTCCAGTCAGGGTTTCTCTGTGTAGCCCTTGCTGTACTAATTGCTTTGTAGACAAGGCTGGTTTCATACTCACAGAGATTGTTTGGCCTCTGCCTCTGAAGTACTGGGATGAAAGGCATGTGCTACCAACACCAAAGAAAGACTGTTTTTAAACATGGTTTCTTTTCCAGTTCAGACTCAAATAGCCAGCACTTACTGCTATCATAATGCAGCTAAAGTGTCATGGAGAAACCTCACATGTTTTTATTCAGCCATGCTTCTTTGCTTGCCCTTTAGGGCTGGAAGAGCAGTAAATCCATGAACATAATGGGTATTGCTGTGCTATGTTTTTCAGTATTAATGGTTGAGCCTTAAAGGCTCACTTTCTAATCATACATGGAAAGTTTAGAAAGGGAAGACAAGGAAAAGGAAATAAAATCTTAGTTCCTAAGGTAAGGCAAATGTAGGCAGTGGTGACCGGAGGTTAGAGGGGAACTGGAATTTCTGTTTCTTTTCAGATTAAGTCACTAGGCAGAACTCTTGAAATATTAGTGGATATTGACAGTGTAAGCAAAATTGTAGGAGCATATAGGAAAAATATTAAGAATCAGAGCAAGCACCATTGCTGTTCTTGGTGATCATCCCGTGGTACTGGCATCTCAAACACACTGGGGGCTTCCACTGCAACTAGGCTTCACCAATGGCCTCTCAAAGGCTCCCTGGGCATTACAATTCATTGAGTCCCCTTCATGAGCCCCTCAGTCCTGGGCCATCAATGGCAACTGAGACTGCACTTTCACCAGTGGTCCTCAGTGGCCTCTCAGTGCAAGCCTCAGCTGTTCTTCATGACCTCCTCATGCCTTCAAAACAAGTACCACCTGGGTGACTTTTACACATTGCAAAGTACAGCTACAGCATGAAGTACAGCCTTCACTATCTCTGGAACACTGCTTCTTTGTAGTCTCAGAAAAGGCTTCCCAGAAGATTTCACCTCAGTGATGCTGCTCTCTTCTTAATTACCACTAATTTCTTAGCTCCAGCTAACCAGCATCAATTGTCCCAGTAATCCCTTCTGTTTTTCACTCGAAAGTCAGAGCCACATAGCCAAAGCTGCTATGTTCTGCTGCTTGCTGGGGCTGGAACATACCTCCTACCCCCTTATTCTATTACCTGCTTTCTGCTTTCTGACTCCCCCTCTGCCTAAACTTGGCTTTCTGTGTACTCGATCTGTAGATTGACCTTGAACTGAGAGATCTGCATCACTCCAGTATTGCTGGGATTAAAGGTGTGTACCACTCTGCCTGGAGTTAACCTTTTTTCAGCTAGAACCTGCTTTGTCCCAGGCTGGCCTTGAATTCAGAGATCTGTTTGGCTTTGTCTCCTGGGAATAAAGGTGGGTACCACTATGCCTGGATCTAAATTTAGCTGGGTAGAATCTTGCCCCCAAATCCCTTAATCTGTTATCTCCTAGAACATAGGATTCAGATCCATTTCACTTCCGGGTGCCCCTTCAGTAATTGAACCATATATTTTATATTTTTCCTTTCTAAGCTTGCTATGCTTGTTCAAACCAATCTTCATGAGACTTAATTAGAGAACAAAGGCTCTGCTGGGCGTTTCTGAGACTTTCTTCTTCAATGCAATTTGCATAAATCTTTTTACCTAAACCTCAGGTAGACTCTTCAGACAAGTGGAAAAAGCAGCCACAGTCTTCACCAAAATCCCAGAAAAACAGTATGCCACATAATGAGATTGTTCTCCTCTGAAATTTTTTGGGCCAGGTCTACAGTGTTCAAATTACCCTCAGCAATAAAGTTTAACATACTCCTACTAGGATGGCCCATTAAACTCCATTCCAATGATTTCTAAATCCCAAATCCCCAAAACATGTTCCAAACAGAGGCATGATCAGGCCTATCACAGTCGTACCCCACGCCTGGTGTTACTTGTCAGTGAAGACTCAATTATAGCCACATCTCAGCTCATTCCTGTAGGAATGCTTATTTATGAAATCATAGAGTTGAGTGCTCTTATTAAACCATATTAGGTATGAATTGCTATGCTCCCACCTATGTTTTTTTTTTACCCCTAAAGCAGCCAATTTATAATTTTGTTAAATCCCATATGTATTACAAAATGTATGGCTATAAAACTTACAATGTGGTTTGCTTTAATTTAAATGCTTTTAATTTGAAAGTTTTAACAATAACATGTTTACATCAAAATGTTGGAAAGAAATACCATTGACAAAGTACATAATACATTAACAGCCACTGGATATTTGAGAGGGCTTATGGTTATTTCTGAAGCATAATTGGTAAACCTGAACAGAGTATCTAGATCCTTTTAAGATGCTTATCACCCATTAAGTATGGCTATTATTTACTCCTCAAATACTTCTGATTTCATACTAAATAGTTCCTCATGCTTGAAAAGTTTTCCTCTTTTTCTGATGTACATCAGCTTTTGAGTCCTTCTGGAAAAATCTCAAAGGTATAACGTAATTGTCTTCAAACTTCTATTATTTCCCTAGAGATGAATGTTCCTTTATTTCCTTGTGGAAAGGGATCATGTGTTGGATGTCTTTAACTCTGTTCTTAATCTCTATTTCTTTCTTTTTCTTTTTCTTTTTTTTTTTTAATTTTTTTAATTTTTTATTTTTGGTTTTTCAAGACAGGGTTTCTCTGTGTGGTCCTGGCTATCCTGGAACTCACTCTGTAGACCAGGCTGGCCTTGAACTCAGAAATCCGACTGCCTCTGCCTCCCAAGTGCTGGGATTAAAGGCGTATGCCACACTTCCCGGCAATCTCTATTTCTTAATTCACTCTTCTGAGTTTTTCAAATGTTTCAAACACAAAGGATACCCATAACATGGGTTTGCTATGGAAATTTTAAGAAATAATGCATGACAAATCCAAGCTCATAGTAGGTATTTGTGTTAGTCAGTAAAGAGTAGGTTATATGCACTTGAGTAAAAGTATATTAATGAACATCCAATCTCTTTGAATATGCGATTGTTCTACTTACCCAGATGAAATTCTGAAAAAATACTTTGGAGATGCTTAATGGGCATCAAAACATTTCTATTTGCATAAACCATTTTCATTTATTTATGAAATGCTGGATAATGCTCTAATAGTTTTAGAAAGTGAGAAAAAAAACACAAACCAACTTTCTGATCATAGTTCCAGGGATGAGTTATTAGTCCACATTTAATTTAAGTATTTAATTATCAAATATCATTCATTGAATGGCTTCTTAGGTAAATACTTGCAGGTGATAATTGATTCTGGGGAGGTTTGCTTTGCAGAACCATAGGACAAATCTAGTTTCTTCAATCATTGATTGGAATTGAAAAGAGACAGCTAATCTGACCTTTAACTTATTTTTGACCTCCCCCCATTTCAGAACACACATTCTAGATTTTGATGTAAGCAATGCATCCTACTATCTTTCTTGCTATACACCCTGGAATGACTGACACTAAACCATCCTTCCAGATCATAGATCCCACAGCTTAAATGTGCTAGTGTAAAAGTCCCTACTTTAATTCCTAATCAGACTGCAGAGCTTGCACTTCTCCTTTTCTTTTAATTAATCATTTTATTCATTTACATTTCAAATGATATTCTTCTTTCCAGTTACCCCTCCACAACCCCCACATCCCAACGCCCTCCCCTTTGCCTCTATGAGGGTGCTCTTCTACCCACTCATACACTCTCACCTCACCACTCTAGCATTCCTTATGCTGGCGTATCACGCATACACAGGACCAAGGGTCTCACCTCCCATTCATGCCAGAAAAGGACATCAGCTACATTTATATCTAGAGCCATGGCTCCCTCCATGTATATTCTTTGGTTGGTGGTTTAGTCAGTGGGAACTCTAGGCAGCCCAGTTAGTTGATATTGTTCTTCCTCTGGTGGCCATCCCCTTTAGCTTCCTCAGACATTCCCATAGCTCTTCCACTAGGGTCCCTGGGCTTACTCTGATGGTGACTGTGAGTATCTGAATTTGAATTGGTCAGATACTGGTAGAACCTCTCAGGGAACAGCCATACCAGGCTGCTGTCAGCAAGTTCTTCTTGGCATAAGCAATAGTGTGGGGGTTTGGGTCTGCCAATGGGATGGATCCCTAGGTGGTGCTGTTTCTGGATGGCCTTTGCTTCAGTCTCTGTTCCATGTTTTGTCCCTGTGTTTCCTTTGAACAGGAACGTTTCTGGGTTAAAATTTTTGAGATGCGTGGCCCCATCCCTCAATTGGGGACTGTGTCTATCTACTGGAGGTGGTCTCTACAGGTGGTATCTCCCTTTGTTGAGTATTTTGGCTAAAGAAAGCCCCATTTGGTCCTGGGAGCCTCCTGCTTCCCTGGAGTTTGGGACTTTCTAGTGACTATCCCCAGTTCTTCACCCCCCCCCCCCACTGCTACATGTTTCTATTCAATTTCCTGACCCTTTGTACTTCTCTCCCACTGCTTTCAATACCTGCTCCTGCCCCCTTTTTCCTCCCTCTCCTCTCTCCCTCCCAAGTCCTTCCCTCTCTGTACCTCCTGTGATTATTTTGTTCCCCATTTTATGTAAGACTGAAGGATCTACACTTTGCTCTTCTTTCTTCTTAAGCTTCATATGGTTTGTGGATTACATTGTTGGTATTCTGAGATTTTTGGGCTAATATGCACTTATCGTTGAGTACATATCATGTGTGTTCTTTTGTGTTTGGATTACATCACTCAGGATGGTATTTTCTAGTTAGATCCATTTGCCTACAAAACTCAGGGTGTCCACATTCTTAATAGCTAAGCAGTATTCCATTGTGTAAATGTACCACATTTTTCTCTTGAGGGAGATCTGGGTTGTTTCCAGCTTCTCAGTATTAGACATATGGCTGCTATAAACATAGGGGAGCATCTGTCATATGTTGTAGCACATTTTCTGTATATGCCCATTTGTGGTATAGCTGGGTCTTCAGGTAGAACTACTTCCAATTTTCTGAGGATCCATCAGATTGATTTCCGAAGTGGTTGTGCCAGCTTGCAATTCCACCAGCAATGGAGGAGTGTTCCTCTTTCTCCACATCTTCCCCAGCATCTGCTATCACATGTGCTTTTGATCTTATCACTCTGATTGGTGTGAGGTGGAATCTCAGAGTCATTTTGATCTGCATTTCCCTAATGACTAAAGATGTTTAAGTGCTTCTCAGTCATTTGAGATTCCTCAGTTGAGAATTCTTTGTTTACCTCTGTACCTCATTTTTTAAAAATAGGTGTCTAACTTCTTGAGTTCTTTGTACATTTTGGATATTAGCCCTATATTAGAAGGATATAAGTTTGGTAAAAATCGTTTCCCAATTTGTGTGTTGTCTTTTTATCCTATTGACAAGTGTCCTTTGCCTTACAGAAGCTTTTCAATTTTATGAGGTCCCATTTATCCATTTTTTATCTTAGAGTGTCAACCATTGGTATTCTGTTCAGGAAATTTTCCCCTGTGCTGATTTGTTCAAAGTTCTTTCCTACTTTCTCTTCTATTAGAATCAGCTTATGTGGAGGTTCTTGATCCACTTGGACCTGATCTTTGTAAAAGGAGATAAGAATGGATCAATTTGCATTCTTCTACATGCTCACTTGAGCTAGCCTCATTTGTTGAAATTTTTCCACTGTATTGTTTTGGCTTCTTTGTCAAAGATCAAGTGACCATAGGTGTGTGGGTTCATTTCTGGGTCTCCAATTCTATTCCATTGATCTACTTGTCTTTCTTTGAACCAGCATTATGTCTTTTTCTCACTATTTCTCTGTAGTATAGCTTGAGGTTAGGGATGGTGATTATACCAGGAGTTCATTTATTTTTGAGAATGGTTTCACTATCCTAGGTTTTTTTTCTTCTAGATGAATTTGAGAATTGCTCTTTCTATATCTGTGAAGAATTTAGTTGGAAGTTTTATGGGGATTGAACTGAATCTGTTGGTTTCTTTTGGTAAAATGCAATTTTTACCATGTTAATCCTGATGACCCATGAGCATGGGAGATTGCACCATCTTCTGAAGTCTTCTTTGATTTCTTTCTTCAGAGACTTGAAGTTCTTGTCATACAGAGCTTTCACTTGCTTGGTTAGAGTCACTAAAAATTATTTGGTATCACTAGAATTGTTCTTGACTTTGAGTTTCATTTTGGTACAACTGATAAGGCTTATATCAACTTAGCCCTCGATTCCAACTTCTTGTTTTTGTTGTTCTCTATTACTATTGTAGCATATAAATGAACAAATACATACTATCTTACTCAGTCACAGCTTACCTAACACCAAGAAGAAATGAGTCTCTTACTTGATAACAGAGCTTAATATTAGGTTAAAGGAAAATCTATGGATCATGTTGATTTTCTGTTTACATAGATAAGATAGTAAGAAACAACCTCTTCAGCTTATTCACCTGGTCTCATTAGCATTAAAAATCTTTCACAGAATTCCTTAATTCAAGGTCATAGCTTTCTCTTTGGATTTCATTTAAAGCTAGCCTGTGTTTGATCAATGAAGTCTAAGTATGAGCACAGTTGTTTCTATAAGCATAATTGTAGAAACTGTCAAATTAAGTGGGCAAGGTAGCCATGCTTGTAACTCCAGTGAGGAGTGTCGGTCATTTCTGAGCTTTCATTCATTCAAAGTGAGATAGTTAGAAATTTATTATTTTAGATGGATTTGCATCTTTCAAAAGACTCATTAAGAATAATCAAAGAAAAATCCATCGGAACAAAACAAGAAGAAAAGTCTGAATCAAACACACAGATACACACAACACATATACAAGTGTTTTAAATGGAAATCACACTGGTAAGGATATATGTTTAATATATTTTTAAAAAATGTGTGAATGCTGATTGAAACAGTTTTTGTTCAAGAGAATAGTAGCTATTGTTAATGTTGGAATAATGGAGCAGGCATACTAAATACCTCTCCCTCATTTGTCAATGACATTTAAGACACTTTTATAAACATAATACTGTTTTATTACATATATTTACAGTTCTCTACTCCTGGGTGTAATATGATCTATCATAGGTCACAGTTGCTTCAGAAACTTTCATTCCTGAGATTCCTAGTGTTTTAAAAATCAAGAAAAATAATATTCCTTTATAAGTTTTCACATTGCGAATTTAAATGTGAACATCTCCTTGCATCCTCCATATCAGCATATCTGGTACTGTGCGGTTAAAATCAAAGACAGTAATCTCAAAATATTAATCTGCTGTTCTTCTGTGAGGAAAACCAGGAAAATGTTAAATATAAGTCCCTGAATCTCAGGTCTGATGTCTAACTTTGTCCACAGCAGTCTTCTGCAGGTCAACATGGGTACTCAGGTTCCTGCAGTGATTCAGTTTCCCAGATGCAGCTGTAACTCACATACCATTGACAACAGACTATGGCAATTTACCCTGGTATAATGTGCATGTCTGACTATTTTTCCTTCTGCCCCTCCTGTGTTACAAATAATTGCTCATGACTAGCCTTGACTTGCACTATCTATGGCATGAATTGCTTCTAGCTAATAATTAAGTTTTTGAGATAAAAATTCATCAGTTATACCAAAATGAAACTCAAAATCCAGAACAATTCAAGTTATCTTGGATCCCTTTTCTCTCAGAGACCAGTACGTGCAGGAGAGTACACAGGCTGAAGAAGCAACAGAGCTTCTTGGACAGGGTCCCTTTGGGCCTTCATCCTCAGCCAGGAGGCAGAGCTGAGCCTCAGACCACTGTGCAACTTCCCCATAAGAGGAGAGCTTGCCTACATGTAGTGCTCTGATCCCTAAGACACAGGAGAGAGAGCTGGTCTCCTAGGAGTTCTGAGAGAGGCTAACAGACTCACAAGAGGAAGAAGCTCCAGCCAGAGACAGCTAGAACATCTAATACCAAAAATTACCAGATGGAGAAAGGCAAATGTAAGAATCTTACTAACAGAAACCAAGACTAATCCACATCATCAGAAACCAGTACTCCTACCACAGTGAATCCTGGATACACCAATACATCTGAAAAGCAAGATTCAGATTTAAAATCATATCTCATGATGCTGGTAGAGCATTTTCAGAAGGGCATTAATAACTGAGTAAAAGAAATACAGGAGAACACTGCTAAACAGGTAGAAGTCCTTAAAGAGGAAACACAAAATTTCCTTAAAGAATTACAAGAGAACAAAACCGAACAGGTGATGGAATTGAAAAAAACCATCCAAGAGCTAAAAATGGAAATAGAAACAATAAAGAAAACACAAAGCAAGAGAACTCTAAATATAGAAATTCTAGGAAAGAAATCAGGAAACATAGATGTGAGCATCACCAACAGAGTACAAGTGATGGAAGAGAGAATCTCAAGTACAGAAGATTCCATAGACAACATGGACACAACAATCAAAGAAAATGCAAAATGCAAAAAAGATCCTCAATCAAAACATCCAGGAAATTCAGGATAAAATGACAAGACCAATCCTAAAGATAATAGGTGTAGATGAGAATGAAGATTTTCAATTTAAAAGGCCAGTAAATACCTTCAACAAAAATATAGAAGAAAATTTCCCTAACCTAAAGAATGAGATGCCCATGAACATAGAAGCCTAGAGAACTCCAGATACACTGGACCAGAAAAGAAATTCCTCCTGACACATAAAAATCAGAACAACAAATGCACTAAATAAAGATAGAATATTAAAAGCAGTAAGGGAAAAAGGTCAAGTAACATATAAAGCCAAACCTATTAGAATTACACCAGACTTCTCACAAGAGACTATGAAAGCCAGAAGATCCTGGACAGATGTCATACAGACCCTAAGAGAATACAAATGACTGCCCAGGCTACTATACCAAGCAAAGCTCTCAATTCCATAGGTGGAGAAACTAAAGTATTCCATGAAAAAACCAAATTCACACAATTTCTTTCCACAAAACCAGCCTTTCAAAGGATAATAAAGGGAAAACTCCAACACAAGGAGGGAAATTACACACTAGAAAAAGCGAGAAAGTAATTATTCAACAAACCTAAAACAAGATAGCCACAAGAACAGAATCCACACTCTAACAACAAAAATATCAGGAAGCAACAATTACTTTTCCTTAATATCTCTTAATATCACTGGACTCAATTCCCCAATAAAAAGATATAGACTAACAGACTGGCTACATAAACACCACCCAACATTTTGGTGCATACAGGAATCCCACCTTGGACAGAGACAGACACTACCTCAGAGTAAAAGGATGGAAAACAATTTTCCAAGCAAATGGTCTGAAGAAACAAGCTAGAGTAGCATTCTAATATTGAATAAAATCGACTTCCAACCAAAAGTTATGAAAAAAGACAAGGAGGGGCACTTCATTCTCATAAAGGTAAAATCTTCCAAGATGAACTCTCAATTGTGAATATCTATGCTCCAAAGGCAAGGGCATCCGCGTTTGTTAAAGGAAACTATAGTAACCTCAAAGCACACATTGCACCACACACAATAATAGTGGGAGACTTTAACACTCCACTTTCATCAATGGACAGATCCTGGAAACAGAAATTAAAAAGAGACACAGTAAAACTAACAGAAGTTATGAAATAAATGGATTTAACAGATATCTACAGAACATTTTATCTGAAAACAAAAGGATATACCATCTTCATAGCACCTACTGAATCCAAGAATACATCAAAAAGATCATGCATCATGATCAAGTAGGCTTCATCCCAAGGATGCAGGGATGGTTTAATATAAGGAAATCCATCAATGTAATCAACTACATAAACAAACTCAAAGACAAAAACCACATGATCATCTCATTGGAGGGTGAGAAAGCATTTGACAAAAACCAACACCCATTTATGATAAAAAGTCTTGGAAAGATCAGGAATTCAAGGCCCATACCTAAACATAATAAAAGCAATATACAGCAAACCGGTAGCCAACATCAAACTAAATGGAGAGAAACTTGAAGTAATCTCACTAAAATCAGTGACTAGACAAGGCTACCCACTCTCACCCAACCTATTTAATATAGCACTTGTAGTACTAGCCATAGCAATTAGACAACAAAAGGAAATCAAGGGTATACAAATTGGAAAGGAAGAAATCAAAATATCACTACTTACAGATGATAGGGTAGTATATATAAGTGACCATAAAAATCCCACCAGAGAATGTCTAAACCTGATAAACAGCTTCAGTGCAGTAGCTGGATATAAAATTAACTCAAACAAATCAATGGCCTTTCTCTACACAAAGGATAAACAGGCTGAGAAAGAAATTAGGGATACAACACCCTTTACAATTGTCACAAATAATATAAAATACCTTGGTTTGACTTTAACTAACAAAGTCAAAAATCTGTGTGATAAGAACTTCAAGTCTCTGAAGAAAGAAATCAAAGATCTCAGAAGATGGAAAGATCTCCCATGCTCACAAATTCGCAGGATTAATATAGTAAAAATGGCTATCTTGCTGGAAGCAATCTACAGATTCAATGCAATCCCCCATCAAAATCCCAACTCAATTCATCACAGAATTAGAAGGGGCAATTTGCAAATTCATCTGGAGTAACAAAAAACCTAGGATAGCAAAAACTATTCTCAACAATAAAGAACCTCTGGTGGAATCACCATGCCTGACCTCAAGCTGTACTGCAGAGCAATTGTGATTAAAAAAAAACTGCATGGTACTTGTAGAGCGACAGACAGGTAGATCAATGGAATAGAATTAAAGACACAGAAATGAACCCACACACCTATGATCACTTGATCTTTGACAAAGGAGCTAAAACTGTCCAGTAGAAAATGGACAGCATTTTCAACAAATGGTGCTGGGTCAAATATCGGTTATCCTGTAGAAGAATTCGAATTGATCCATTCTTATCTCCTTATACAAAGCTCAAGTCTATGTGGATCAAGGAATTCCACATAAAACCATAGACACTGAAACTTATAGAAGAGAAATTGGTGAAAAACCTCAAAGATATGGGTACAGGGGAACAATTCCTGAACAGAACAGCAATGGCTTGTGCTGTAAGATCTAGAATCAACAAATGGGACTTCATAAAATTGCAAAGCTTCTGTAAGGCAAAAGACACCGTCAATAAGACAAAAATGACACCAACAGTCTGGGAAAGGATCTTTACCAATCCTAAATTTTATAGGGGACTAATATCCAATATATACAAAGAACTCAAGAAGCTGGACTCCAGAACATCAAATAACCCCATTAAAAAATGGGGTACAGAGCTAAACAAAGAATTCTCAACTGAGGAATATTGAATCTCAGAGAAGCACCTGAAGAAAATGTTCAACATCNTTAATCATCAGGGAAATAGAAATCAAAACAACCCTGAGATTCCACCTCACACCAGTCAGAATGGCTAAGATCAAAAATTCAGGTGACAGCAGATGCTGTTGAGAATGTGGAAAAAGAGGAACACTCCTCCATTTCTGGTGGGATTGCAACCTTGTATTACCACTCTGGGAATCAGTCTGCGGTTCCTCAAAAAATTGGACATAGTACTACTGGAAGATCCAGCAATACCTCTCCTGGGCATATATAGAGAAGATGTTTAAACTGGTAATAAGAACACATGCTCCACTATGTTCATAGCAGCCTTATTTATAATAGCCAGGAGCTGGAAAGAACCTAGATGTCCCTTATTAAAGGAATGGATACAGAAAATGTGATACTTTTACACACTGGAGTACTACTCAGCTATTAAAATACAATGCATTTATGAAATTTTTAGGCATAAGGATGGATCTGGAGGATATCATCCTGAGTGAGGTAACCCAACCACAAAAGAACACACATGATATACACTCACTGATAAGTGAATAATAGCCCAGAAACTTAGAATACCCAAGAGTCTAATTGCAAAACACATGAAATTCTAGAAGAAGGAATACCAAAGTGTGGATATTTCATTCTTTCTCAGAATGGAGAACAAAATACCCATGGAAGGAGTTACATTGACAAAATTTGGAGCTGAGAAGGAAGGAAGGACCATCTGGTATCTGCCCCACCCAGAGGGCTTAGTCTCTATTACTGTTTGGTAAATTCATGAAAATCCACTATAGTTAAGTGAGCCTTCAGCACAATTTCATTTGTAACTTATTA
The DNA here is from genome assembly GCF_900095145.1 of Mus pahari. Lineage (NCBI taxonomy): Eukaryota > Metazoa > Chordata > Mammalia > Rodentia > Muridae > Mus > Mus pahari. The sequence continues at coordinate 54,933,910 of NC_034610.1, read as the reverse complement.
AACTATAATTTATGATAGCATATGTTGTGATACTGTATTATTTCCTGAAGCTGCATGTTTTCCTTATGCCATATCAAGTTTGTCCTATTTTTATTATGATATTGGAGTATAATGTATAATTGGTAACGGTCATTTCAAAAATCAGTGAGACCCTTATAACCTTATTTGCATAATAAAAGGGGGTCTCGACTCACACCAATTCTCTCTTATCCTCATACATTGATGAATAATTTTGATAGTTAGCAAAGTTAAATATTTCTTTTGGAATTAAAATAGTGTTTTATTTAATTAATGTTATGAATGAAAATCTGTCATTGGTGTGGCACACGTTACTATTTTATTGGAAATTTTATGTTCTCTATGTTATTCCTTCTTTGTCAAGTGCAAACAATATCTTTGAAGAAATATGAAGATGTATGATGGTGTAAATATGCTTTATGTAAAATGTTTAATTTTAAATCTTAACTTTATAAGCAGCTTCAAAAATTTTGCTGTGTTCATATATTACTCTGGAAATTTATGTGTTTCCTACAAGGAACTTGTCTATTCTGCATTTTCAGATGCTTAAAGAAAAGATGAACTGTCAGATTATGTCTGATTATTATGTTTTTGATGTCACTTTACAAAAGAAAATGAGCTAGAATTAAAGGCAGACCTGCTGAATTGCTTCTTGTGCTACAGAACACATGCTGATAATGCAAACCTTTGATAGAAAGCACTGATACAGAAAAGCCCCTTAATTCTAAGAAATCTCTACTTTGTTTTCCATTTCCTCCCCTTTTCTCTTCTGGAATAATGTGCTAATTTATGACAGATGATTTACACCCCACCCATCACACTCATGCTGGGGCTAGTGGGAGAGAAACCATCAATTCCTGAACAGATATCAGAGAAATAGCACCTATCCCAATGGAACTGAGCATTCAGGCATTCAAGTCCTGCCCTTGGAGACCTGAGTGTTATTCTACCCACTATGGAGGAACTTTTCTGGTGAGCCATCATTTTTCTCATTCTTTCAAACTTTGCCTCTACACTCAAGAATGGAATGAGAGACAGGGGCTGGGTGCCCTCTACTTTACCACAATACTTTCAGGGTTTGTAGCTCAACTGATGTAAAAAAGAAAAAGAAAAGGAACAATTCTGATTCACCCTTAGTGACTCTTGACTTTCTACTTCAATGTCAGTGGTTGGCTCTCGCAGGCCTGTTGGATTTATGAAATACATGGCAAGATCAATGGAATACTTGGGCATTCTCTTGATTTAACTGTGACCCTACTACCTCAAGCTGAATATACATATTTAACATCATGCATTAAGTCATACATTGTGAATAGAGCTTGAGGAGAAAGTTACTATCTGTTCCATTCTGTTATGACTGACCTTGCATTCATTGTTTATAATTATGGGAAATTATTTTGTGATAATAATACCAGCTCATGGTGATTTGAGTTATACTTCTCATGCTGAATTTCACATCTCAGTGTGACTGTATTTGGAGATAGATCTCTGTAGAGAATAAACAATACTAAATTTAGTTGTAACAGGAGTGGAATTTTTGTAGGAAAAGGAAGTGTTCCACTTCTACTTTGCTGGTGGGATTGCAAACTGGCACAATCACTCTGGAAATCAATCTGGACAGTGCTCAGAAAATTGGAAATACATCTACCTGAAGACCCAGCTATACCACTTATGAGAATATATGCAAAAAAATCCCCCACCATGCAACAGGGGCCCTTGTTCCACTATGTTCATAGCAGCCTTATTTGGGATACCAGAAGCTGGCAACAACCTAGATGTCCTACAACAGAAGAATGGATACAGAAAATGTGGTTCATTTACACAATGGAATACTTCTCAGCTATTAAGAATGAGGACATCCTGAGTTTTGCAGGAAAATGAATGGAACTAAAAAATATTATCCTGAGTGAGGTATCTCAGACCCAAAATGACATGTATGGTGTGTACTCACTAATATGTGGATGTTACAAAAAAAAAAAGTACAGAATACCTAAGATATAGTCCACAGAACTCAAAAAACTCAAAAAGCTGAAGAGCCCAACGAGGGCACCTCAGTCCCACTTGGGAGAGAGAAGAAAGCAATCAAAAGTGGGGAGGGAGGGACCTGGGAGGGAAAGTAGATGGAGAGTCGGGATGGGGTAGAGAGGAAACTGATTCGGTGAGGGAAAAGGACTGAAGAACTGATGGCCAGCAGAAAGAATGGAACAGTCAACCTCAGGAAATCGGAGGTTGGGGGACCCTCCAGAATGTACTAGATACCTAAGAGGTACGATACTCCCAGGATTCAAAGGGAGCAACCTTAGAGGAAATGCCCAACAGTAGAGAGAGGGAACTCATAGAGCCCACCTCCAGCAGGAAGACAGGGCATCAAATGAGGGATGGGGTTGCCATCCTAAAGTCACATCTCTGACCCATAATTGTTCCTGTCTGAAAGAATTACAGGGATGGAAATGGAGAGGAGCCTGAGGAAAAGAAGGTCTATCAACAGGCCCAAAGTGGGATCCAGCTCAAGGGGAGGTCCCAAGGCCTTATATTATTACTGAGGCTATGGAATGCTCACAAAAAGGGATTTATCATGACTGCTCTCGAAAAGACCCAACAAGCAACTGAAATATTCAGATGCAGTTATTTGTCCCCAACCAATGGACAGAAGCAGCTGACCCCTGTTGTTGAATTAAGGAAGGGTGAAAGAAGCTGAAGAGAAGGGCAATACTGTAGGAGGACCAGCAGTATCAATTAATCTGGACTCTCAGGATCTCTCAAACACTGGACCACCAAACAGACAGCACACATCAGCTGATATGAGGCCCTCAACATGCATACAGTAGAAGACTTCCCGGTCAGTGTTCATTTAGAGATCATGCACCTAACCCTCAAGGGACTGGAGTTCCCAGAGAGTTTAGAGGTCAGGTGGGGTGGGGGGTGGGGGAGACAGGGTTGGTTGGGAGGAGGTGTGGGATGTGGAGCAGTCAGAGGGTGGATCGGGGGCAGGGGGATGGAATGGAATATGGAGTCTAAAAAGTAAATTAATTTAATAAAAAAAAAAGAAGAAAGAAAGAAAGAAAGAAAGAAAGAAAGAAAGAAAGAAAGAAAGAAAGAAAGAAAGAAAGAAAGAAAGAAAAGCAAGTGTTCCTTGTTGTGACATTCACAATAGGCCTGGCTACTTAGAAGGGAAGTTGTGACATGTACAGTAGGCCAAGCTTCTTAGGAGGGGAGTCATGAGGATTATTTGAGTCCAGGAACTTAAGGCCAGCCTGAACAAAGCTAGAACTTAATTGGATAAAACAAAAAGAAAATAAAATTAAACAAAAAATAAAATAAACGAGTATATAGGGTATATTTAATTCTCTGTCTGCATAGAGAATCGGCCCACAGGAGTCTGGAAGGAATACAGAAAGAAAGAAAGCCATCTGCTTGGCCAGGAAAGGATTCAATTAAAATTGACCTGTCATCCAGACCTTGGGCTCCTGGCACCAGGCTTTTGAGAATATAAATACTGTATTTTAACCTCCAAGTCTAGTATTTGGTGAGAAGTTTGGGTGAGTTAAACATAAAACTGATCTCCTTCCTTGATATCTCTTCATTTCCTGTCTGACTCATTAGAGTTCCATAATTTCTTAGTAATGAGGATTCTGTACTGGCTAATTTTGTGTCAACTTGACACAGGCTGGAGTTATCACAGAGAAAGGTGCTTTAGTTTGGGAAATGCCTCCATGAGATCCAGCTGTGGGGCATTTTCTCAATTAGTGATCAAGGGGGAATGACCCCTTGTGAGTGGGACCATCTCTGGGCTGGTAGTCTTGGATTCTATAAGAGAGCAGGCTGAGCAAGCCAGAGGAGGCAAGCCAGTAAAGAACATCCCACCATGGCCTCTGCATCAGCTCCTACTCCCTGACCTGCTTGAGTTCCAGTCCTGACTTCTTTCAGTGATGAGCAGCAATGTGGAAATGTAAGCTGAATAAACCCTTCCCTTCCCAACTGCTTCTTGGTCATGATGTTTGTTCAGGAATAGAAACCCTGACTAAGACAGATTCCATCCAGTGAGAAGTGGAATCAGGCAAAAGAAAAAATACACAGACATGAGAGTGATACATGTATTGATGTTTCTCTCAATGGTTCAAGATACTCTCTTTTGAGTCAGCAAGGGAGAATAAACATGAAGCAAGAACTTCAATGAAGCCAGGCGTGATAGTGAATGTCAATAATTCCAGCTATTTAGGAGGCTACAGGAGGCCAATAGACAGGAGGCTAAAGAAGATGGGTATGCAGAAGGCAACTAAGTGTCTACTTACATCTACACACTTCTATTTAAATAACAGGTAAACTTGAGATTAAATTAGATGGTGACAATGCACCATACTATAGAGAAATATTTTCAGGTATAGAGGAATAAGACTATTTGATATATTTCCCTCAAGTTCAACAAAATCTAGGAAGTTAGAGAGCATTATAATTTTATATAGTCTTGACTAGGTGGAAGGCTATAGCTGGAGAATTTAGGGTTTCATGCAACTCTGGCCTACAAACCAAGAACGTTTTAAAAATACATACATGCATACATACATAAACAAATCTTTGATATGTTTCTTATGCTTTCAGAAAGTTTCTCGTGAAAGCTACATTTTTAGTGGATTTTTAACCTTAACTTTTGCAATATTAGCACCTTGTCCCATGGTGTCTATATCATAGGAATACAGTGAAAATACTCTGGGCACATGTGTGTAATTAAAAGCAGTTAATATGTATTTACAGTAAATAAAATACTCTCATTTGTTATATCCAGAATACATGGGGCAAATATTAACTTTGAGCAAATCTCTTTTATTGTAAGGTCTGCTTATATATCTGCTTATTTTGACATCTTTAACTGTAATGGTGGCTCTTAAGTCCCTAACATAATCTTCATTTTAAATTTAGATATCTGTAAGAATATCAATGGAACATTCAATTGTGTTAAACAATAGTGATATTTCTGTTACAGTTTATTTTAATGGTTTTTTTTTAGTGTCTCACCATTTGAAGTAATATATTAATAAGAACTTCATTTCTTAAAATATTAAGTATATTTGTAGGTATTTTAATTCAGTTAGTAACTGTTTCATAATACAAAAAGTACAGGCAATGTTTTAAAGCATGGTGTATCATGATTAGCAGAAGTTGGGCAGAAGTGTTATTTTCTGTGTCTTCTCTGGGTCATAATGCTGTCAGTTCAGAGCCTGTCTCTGAAAAGGCAGAATGAGGAGTTTGAGCTCTCTGCCTTTCACAAGTAAGAGCACTGAGCAGTAGTCTATGAAAACCCTTTGTGAGCTCTCCTGTGACAATAATGAACTGGAATGTTGAAATTTAGCTTTACTTCTTTGATGAATGGGAACCCTAATGACTAACTGCTCCCGTGAGTGGGAAGGACTAGATTATATTTATATGTTCATTCAGACTGGAAATGCTTCTGAGGACTGCCAGTTGAGATAGCAGTATCAGGGGCACTGAGAATCATGTCTCTAAAGGGAAGTCATTTTTTGAAAATGAAATGATTGCAAGTGGTACCACCTAATGGGTCTTTTGTTTCTTCTGTTTTGCAAGTGCTTCCTGGTATAAAGCACACACTGCAGTGGAGGTACAGCAGGAGATGTATACCTGCCTCTGCTCTTATACAGTTCTGTAGCCTACAATTGTTGCACTTAATCTCAGTGATCAGAATTTCATGTTGGCAACTGTAAATCAGAGAGTTACATTCTATTAAAGAAGAAGGATGGGGGAAAAAAGCCCCAAACCTCATGCTGTAAATGGATGGAGTTCTCTCCCATGTGCCATTTACTATGACAACAGCAAAATTAAACCTTAAAACTGTATGTAGTTTTGCTTGCTACATACTTCCATTATTCCTGATTCATTAAATACATTTGTGGATATAATAAAACTTGTTTAAAGATCATATGCTCAAGGGCTAGAACAGTGCTTCAGAAGAAATGTGAACAATCCAAGGGCAATTGCCAGCATGTTATTACTGATAATTTTCAGTATAATGCGGTCTGTATTCTAGTCAGCAACCCTTTCTGAACATTTTATGTCTGTAGGCATATGCAAATATAAATTCCTAATAGAGTTCTGATTATGTAAGCGCATGAGCTATATTTGCTTGCAAAAATATTCTCATTAGCTGCTTTGTTTTACGAGGCAAGGTTTTGTTTGGAGGGATGATTACTGGAGATAGGAATGACCATTACTACTTAGCACGTGAAGACCTAGGACTCCTATTGTCTCTTTCTGGTCTTAGAGGTAGAGAACATTTTTAACATATGAGATTAAAGGCTTTCCTACTTTCTGTAATTTCCTATTGGGTTAATTTAGTTGATTTGGACGACAAACACTTCAAAAATACAGTACCCCACAAGTAGGAGCTTTAGATAAGCTGAAATATCAAAGTAAGTTTGGCAGCCGCATACTTGCCAGTTTTTTCTTAGTGTACCCCATCCCATCGCACATCATTGTTCCTCTGTGTACACACACACACACACACACACACACACACACACCACAGGAATACTCTGTTTAAATGTCATTCAAACAATCCTGAAGTAAGATTACTAAGTTCTATTTGTCGATAATTACTTTTTTTTTTTTTAACCACTGCAGGGAAATTAGGGATTTTGTTTTAATATAACTTAAAACTCTACAACTCCTGTTGGCATAGCGAGTTAAATTACTACAAGAGCTACATATCTCTTAGGATTAGGCATATATATTGAGTAACAATGCTTAAAAGGAGGAAGGATATAAAAATAAGGTGTACCGTGATCTTATTTTTTATTAGATATTTTCTTTATTCACATTTCAAATGTTATTCCCTTTCCTCTTTTCCCCTCTGAAACTACCCTGTCCTATCCCTCCCCCCCCTGCTGACCAACCCACCCACTCCTTCTTCCTGACCTGACATTCCCCTACACTGGGGCATTGAGTCTTCACAGGACCAAAGGCCTCTCCTCCCATTGATATCAAACAGGCCATCCTCTGCTACATATGAGGCTGGAGCCATGGGTGCCTCCATGTCTAAAATTTGGTTGGTGGTTTAGTCCCTGGGAGCTCTGGAGGTACTGGTTTGTTAACATTGTTGTTCCACCTATGGGGATAAAAACCCCTTCAGCTCCTTGAGTCCATACTGTAGTTCCTTCATTGGGAGCCCTGTACTCAGTCCAATGGATGGCTCACAGCCATCCATTAATTATTATTAATTCATTCCTTTATTTATGAATTTCAGATATTCATTGTTTTAATATCTGAGTACTAGTCTATTAGGTAAATGTACCACGTTTTCTGTATCCATTCCTCTGTTGAGGGACATCTGGGTTCTTTCTAGCTTCTCGCTATTATAAATAAGGCTGCTATGAACATAGTGGAACATGTGTCCTTATTACATGTTGGAGCATCGTCTGGGTATATGTCCAGGAGTTACCACTTGCTGGGCCCTCAGGTAGTAGTATGTCAAAATTTCTGAGGAAACTCTAAACCGATTTCCAGAGTGGCTGTACCAGTTTGCAATCCCACCAGCAATGAAGGAATGTTCCTCATTCTCCTCATCCTCCCCAGCATCTGCTGTCACCTGAGATTTTGAACTTAGTCATTCTGACTGGTGTGAAGTGGAATCTCAGGGCTGTATTGATTTCCATTTTCCTGATGACTAAGAATGTTGAACATTTCTATAGGTGCTTTTCAGCCATTCAGTATTCCTGACCTGAGAGATCTTTGTTTAGATCTGTACCCCATTTTTCCCAATTTTTTATTAGGTATTTACTTCAGTTACATTTCAAATGCTATCCCGAAAGTTCTCCATACCCTCCCCACACCCCTTGCTCCCCTACCCAACCACTCCCACTTCTTGGTCCTGGTGTTCCCCTGTACTGGGGCATATAAAGTTTGCAAGACCAAGGGGCCTCTCTTCCCAGTGATGGCTGACTAGGCCATCTTCTGCAACGTATGCAGCTAGAGACATAGAGTTATTTGTTTCTCTGGAGTCTTAACTTCCTAAGTTCTTCGTATATATTGGATATTAGCCCTCTATCAGATGTAGGATTGGTAAGGATCTTTTCCCAATCTGTTGGCTGCCATTTTGTGCTATGGACAGTTTCCTTTGTGATTTTATGTGCTTTTATTTGTCATTTCTTCATCTTAGAATATAAGCTATTTCTATTTTGTTCAGGAAATTTCCCTTGTGCCCATGGACTCAACACTCTTCCCCACTTTCTCTTCAATTTGTCTCAGTGTATCTGGTTTTAGGTAGAGGTCCTTGATCCACTAGTACTTGAGTTTTGTACGAGGAGATAAGAATGGATTGATTTGTATTCTTCTACATGCTAGCTGTCAATTGAACCAGCGCCATTTGTGGTAAATGCTCTTTTATCCACTGGATAGTTTTAGCTCCTTTGTGAAAGATTAAGTGGCCCCAAGTGTGGTGTCATTTCTGGGTCTTTGGTTCTATTCCATTGATCTGTACTTGTCACTGTACCAATGCCATTACTCTATAGTACAGCTTGGGGTCAGGGATGGTGATTCTACCAGAAGTTCTTTTATTGTTGAGAATAGTTTGCACTATCCTGTTTGTTTGTTTTTGTTTTTTGTTTTTTTTTTTGTTATGCCAGATGAATTTGCAAGTTTCTCTTTCTAACTCTATGAAGATTTGAGTTGGAATTTTGATGGGGATTGCATTGAATCTGTACATTGCATTCAGCAATATGGTCATTTTTACTATATTAATCCTTCCAATCTATGAGCATGGGAGATCTTTCCATGTTATGAGATCTTTGATTTCTTTCTTCAGAGACTTGAAGTTCTTGTCATACAGATCTTTCACATGCTTAGTTGAAGTCACACCAAGGCATTTAATATTATTTTTGACTACTGTGAAGGGTGTTGTTTCCCTCATTTCTTTCTCAGCCTGTTATTCTATGAGTAGAGAAAGGCCACTGATTTGAATTAATATTATATCCAACAAGTTTGCTGAACTTGTTTATCAGCTCTAAGAGTTCTCTGGTGGAATTTTTGGGGTCACTTATGTATACTATTATATCATGTTTCTTTATTTCTTCCTTGACCAAGTTATCATTGGGTAGAGTGATGTTCAGCTTCAACGTGTATGCGGGCTTTCTATTATTTATGTTCTTATTGAAAATCAGTCTTAGTCTCTACTGATATGATAGAATGAATGGGGTAATTTCAATCTTCTTCTATCTGCTGAGTCCTGTTTTTTTTGACAGATTATATGGTCAATTGTTAAGAAGGTACCATGAGGTACTGAGAAGAAGGTATATCCTTTTGTTTTGAGGATAAAATGTTCTATAGATATCTGTAAAATCCATTACTTTCATAGCTTCTGTTAGTTTCACTGTGTCTCTGTTTAGTTTGTGTTTTCATGAACTGTCCGTTGATGAGTGTTGAGTGTTGAAGTCTACCACTTCCATTGTGTGCAATGCAATGTGTGCTTTGAGTTTTAGTAAAGTTTCTTTTTGAATGTGAATGCCCTTGCATTTGGAGCATAGATATTCAGAATTGAGAGTTTATCTTGGTAGATTTTATTTTGGATGTGAAGTGACCATCCTTATCTTTTATTGATAACTTTTTGTTGAAAGTCTATTTTATTCGATATTACAATGGNTACTCCAGCTTGTTTCTTGGAGCCATTTGCTTGGAAAATTGTTTTCCAACCTTTTACTCTGAGGTAGTGTCTGTCTTTTTCATTAAGGTTGGTTTCCTGTATGCAGCAAAATGTTGGATCCTTTATATGTAACCAGTCTGTTATTCTATGTCTTTTTTACTGACGAATTGAGTTCATTGATATTAAGAGATATTCTGTTCATGTGACTTTCTCCTTTTTGGTTTGTTGAAAGATTACTTTCTTGCTTTTTCTAGGGCGTAGTTTCCCTCCTTGTGTAGTTTTACCTTTATTATTCTTTGAAGGGCTGGATTCATGGAAAGGTATTGTGTAGATTTGGTTTTGTCATGGAATACTTTGGTTTCTCCATCTATCGTAATTGAGAGTTTTGCCTGGGCTGTCATTTGTGTTCTCTTATGGTCTGTATGACATCTGCCCAGGATCTTCTGGCTTTCATAGTCTCCTCTGAGAAGTCTGGTATAATTTTGATACTGCTTGTGGACGTTGTACATCGTGGTGCGGAGCCTAGTGCGCACCACGATGTACAACGTCCACAAGCAGTAACCTTTTTCCCTTATGGCTTTTAATGTTCTTTCTTTGTTTTATGCATTTGATGTTTTGATTATTATGTGATGGGAGNAANTTCTTTTCTGGTCCAATCTATTTGGAGTTCTATAGGATTCTTNTATGTTCATNNNCNTCNCTTTATTTAGATTAGGGAAGTTTTCTTCTATAATTTTGTTGAAGATATTTACTGGCCCTTTAATTTGGGAATCTTCACTCTCTTCTATACCTATTATCCTTAGGTTTAGTCTTCTCATTGTGTCCTGAACTTCCTGGATGTTTTGAGTTAGGATCTTTTTGCATTTTGCACTTCCTTTGACTGTTGTTTCAATGTTTTCTATTGTATTTTCTGCACCTGAGATTCTCTTCTATCTCTTTTATTCTGTTGGTGATATTTGTATCTATGACTCCTGATCTCTTTCCTAGGTTTTCCATCTCCAGAGATGTCTTTCTTTGTCATTTTTAAAAATTTTTTCTACTTCCATTTTTAGATCCTGGATGGTTTTGTTCAATTCCTTCACCTGTTTGTTTTGGGTTTTCCTGTAATTTTTAAAGGGATTTTTGTGTTTCCTCTTTAAGGGTTTCTATTTGTTTACCTGTGTTCTACCATATTTCTTTAAGGGAGTTATTTATGTCCTTCTTAACATCTTCCATCATCTTCATGAGAAGTGACTTTAGCTCCATATCTTGCTTTTCTGGTGTGACGGTGTATCCAGGACTTGCTATGTTGGGCCAACTGGGTTCTGATGATGCCAAGTAACCTTGGTATCTGTTGCTTCTGTTCTTATTCTTTCCTCCCTCCATCTGGTTATCTCAAGTGCTCCCTGCCCTCACTATATCTGATCAGAGCCTGTCCTTCCTGTAATCCCGGTTGAGTCAGAACGCCTCAGAGTCCAGATTTCTCTGTGATCTTGTAATTCTGTGACCCTGTGGTCCTGAGATTTTGGGTATGTCAGAGTTCCTGAGAGTCAAGCTGCCTCTGGCAGCCTGAGATTCTGGTGTGACCAAGCTCCTGGGATCCTGGGATCCTAAGATCCTTGGCGTGTTAGAGCTCCTCGGTGTGGTACTTACTCTGGGGACTGTGGGACTGTCCACTGAGTTTGGGCCTGAGGTAGACTGGTGCTGCCTGGAAGGAACCTGAGCCACTGGTTGGGCGGGCTCCTGCCTGTCCCAGTCACTCCTGGTGGTGTTGGAACAGATGGTGTCTTCTACTCAGCAGCGATCGAAGATCCTGGTTTTGCTAGAGCACCTGGGTAGTGGAGTGTCCTCTGGGGGTTGTAGGACTGTCAGCTGAGTTTGTGTTCCAGGTAGACTGATGCTGTTCTAACCCTTCTTTTATACACTGCTATTCTCTTTGTTACCTTCTCCTGCCAATAATATCAGCCTTTAATTTATTAGTATTTAATATCCAAAGTTCATTGGGCCAGAAATGGTTTTCAGAAAATCCTTTCCACAATTTTGTACCTCTACCTAAGGATTCAACTGAGCATTGGTTCACAACCTTCCTAATGTTGCAACTCTTCAATACAATTCCTCATGTTGCAATTATCCCCAACCATACAATTACTTTTGCTGATACCTCATAACGGAAATATTGCCACTATTATGAATCCTAGTGTAAATATTCTTCAGAAACAGACTTTCCAAAAGGGTTGTAACTCAAACATTGAGAACTGCTGCCACAAAACAGGAACATTCAAGCTACTAGTGTGTCATCATCTCATGTTATGTAGGATATGATTTTCAAATTGGTGGTGAATGTGTGCATGTGCATGTATGTGTGTATGAACATACACACACACATACACACACACACACACACACACATATACATATATATGCTTCCACATATTTAACATATATGAGGACAGTACTGGTTCTTACAGTTTCTACTTGCACATAAAATATAGAGGTGTGATTCTTTTCTCTGATGATATGCACAGGTACAATCTACCTTGAGATATTGAAAATGAACTGAGGAAGCAGTGTGCTCACTTCTGATAGCATCTCAACACTTAACTAATTGTGCCTATAAAGTGATGTGCTCAGGGCTCACTTAAGAAGAGAAGAGGGTTCAGGTGCCTCTCAAGATGTAAAATGATGAATTCTGAATGCTCATTTCCAGCAGATGGACTCAGCCTGGAGAAGACAGTCACAGAAGGCAGCAGGTGGAGAAACCAGCAGGAAAGCAAGGCCACTTGCTGGAGCTCTTGACATTAATTACACCTGTTGGAATTCTTATTCAGCCTTTTGTTTCCAAATGTGTTCTCAGGATAATCACCAAGAGGGGGAAGGGAGGCAGCTGAGGAGTTGAAACAGGAAATGGATCACTTGCAGTCGCAAAAAGTAAACAGCTGAAGCCCAGGGAGCTTCTCTGTCTCTAGCCCTACAATAAAGCACTAGTCCAAAAGTAGGAGTCAAGGTCACCATTATTCAGAGTGGTCACTATGATGCCACTATAGGTAGAACTGCTCAGCATGATTTTAAAAATGAAAGTTTGAGACAACCAAAGCCAGAGTATACATTTAGTGCTAACTGATCACATATGATGCTACGGGTCTGAACAAGAGTAAATACGTATGTTTGCTAATTTTGCATGATTTAAATTTTCAAAAAAACACTTTCATGGTTCTGTTGATGATATTTCAGCAATGCTTAAGTGCCAGTGACACATTCTGACTCACACTAAGAATTGCGCCATTTCAAATGTTGACTAGTACTGGTGTAAACTCAGTATTTACCTTATCCTGCTTGCTATTCCCTCTGTCAAGATCTCTCCTCTGTCTGTCAAGATCTCTCTCTCTCTCTCTCTCTCTCTCTCTCTCTCTCTCTATATATATATATATATATATATATATATATATATATATATATATATTTCTAGACAGGGTTTCTCTTTATATCCCTGTCTGTCTCGGAACTCACTTTGTAGACCAGGCTGGCCTCGAACTCAGAAATCCGCCTGCCTCTGCCTCCCAAGTGCTGGAATTAAAGGCGTGTGCCACCTCCACCTGGCTAAGATCTTCTCTTTTCAACTTGAAGACCCTGCACTTCAGTGAATGTCAGCTCAGGATTAAATATGGAGAGGAACAATCAGAGACTGTCTCAGGCAGGTTATATGTCCCTTTTCCCCAAGGTCAGAAGGGGTCATTTTCATCTGAAAATGTGTTTGACGCTTAGGCCAGTGAGGCTGACTCACTGTCCACATGGGCTCTAGATCTCCTAAGAATTCTTTTTGTTTCCCCTTTCATAACTCCCCTGCTGCCCTCCAGATCACACTTTCCCACTTAATAGCTATGGTCTGAATAAACATTAGGTGGCCCTCACCTAGGGTTGTAAATTTCACCAGTGAAACAATTTTACTACCGATTCTATAACTGTTCTGCAAAATATAAAATACAAATTCCCCCTTTATTCTTCTCTTATATTTTACTTCCCAAACATTGTTTCCCCTCCCTTCTCTCCTCTCCTCTCCTCTATACCTGATTTACTCCTCCTCCTATTTCCCTTCAGAAAAGTACAGGTCTCCCAGTAATAGCTACCAAATAAGGTATAATAAGTTACAATAAGACTAAGCACTTCCCCTCATTGTAAGGCTGGATGATGCAACCCAATTGGAGGAAAGGGGTCCTAACAACTGGCAAAAGAGCAGAGACTGCCTCTTCTCACACTCTTGGGAATTCCACAATCTACATAATCATAATTTATATGCATAGGATCTAGGTCAGACCCATACAAGCTCCCCAATTGTTCTTTCAGTGTCTGTGAGAACTTGTGAGTCCCTTTGAGCCCTAGTTAGATAGTTCGGTGGGCTGTGTTCTTGTGGTGTCTTTGACTCCCCTGTCTCCTATGAAGACAGTTTCTAAAAACATTCATGTTTTTATAAAACAATGCCCCAGTACAGGGGAACACCAAGGCCGAGAAGTGGGAGTGGGTGGGTAGGGGAGCAGAGTGGGAGGGTATAGAGGACTTTCGGGATAGCATTTGAAATGTAAATGAATTAGATATCTAATAAAAATTGGAAACAAACAAACAAACAAACAAAAACAATGTTCCTTGCTCAATTCTTAGATTGCAATGATAACATAGGTTTTGTCAACTTGGCATACAAACCTAGACAAACTTTGGAAGAAGGAATCTCAGCTGAATTTCCCCCATAAATTTTACTTATGTACATGGTTTTGGGGGCATATTTTTAACTACTAATTTATGTAGGAGAACCTAGCTCATTGTTGGCAGTGTCATCCCTAGATTATACAAAAGAATGTAGCTGAGAAATCCAGTACACAGTGTTTCTCCATGGTTTCTGCTTCAGCACCTGCCCTGATTTCCCTCTGTGATGGACTGTTCCTTGGGAATGTAAGGGTTTACATAAACATTTTCCCCCAAAATTGGTTTGGTCCATGTTTGATCACAATAGGACAAGAAACTAAGGCAGAAAATTACTACTATATTAAAAATAACAACACTATCTGCCTTTTCCTTACCTCAAGTATTTATGAATAGTGAGGATCTTGCACATTTTGTTATAAACTGATGTGAAGTAAATCATTCATTTTTATAAGGAAGAAAAAGAGAGTTTAAAAAGTTATATTGAAATTAAGGAAAATTAAACAGAAGCAAATGAGATTTGAAACAATGAATAGTCTTAAAAGAATCAAGGTGCACGTAAAGAGGAACATAACTTATAGGAGGGAATGGCTTTCCTCAGCCACAGGAAGAAGGAAGACAGATAATTATTCACTCACCCACATGAATGATGGCACTACTATACAAAGTTAATCCTGTAAAAACCAGTCTCTGCATTGTCATCTGGATTATTCTCTCATGACTTTGACTTCAAAGTGTCTGTCCAAGCTCCAAGCATGGAGGAAATACATACAAATTTGTAGTCTGGTATCAGGAAAGAAAAGCTTTGCCAGAGGCCGACATGTATTTACCAATATCTATATATGTAAATCAGTGACATAAAGGTATCTCTCCAGGACAGGAAGGCCCAGTGACCAAGGACTACTATGCCACTCTGTAATGGAGGAAGAAAGATAATAGGGAATCATAAATGGGGTTTGAGTTTTCCCGTCATTAAGACAGATGAAATAAATTGATGGATATTTATATATTCAAAAACACATAGGTGAGGAAAAATGAAGAGTTTACTCACAGGATGGAATATGTATTATTATGTATGTATAAAAAGATAGTGTCTATCATAAAATGCAAAGTGGTGGATAGCATCTTTACTTGTGGGAAGATATTGTGTAAATTTGGTCTTGTCATGGAATATCTTGCTTTTACCATCTATGTTAATTGAGAGTTTTGCTTAGTATAGTAGCCTGGGATGGTATTTGTGTTCTTGTAGGGTCTGTATGACATTTGCCCAGGATTTTCTGGCTTTCAGTCTCCCGTGAAAAGTCTGGTGTAATTTTGATAAGTCTGCATTTATGATACTTGACTTTTTCCCCCTACTGCTTTCAATATTTTTTCTTTGTTTTGTGCATTTCGTGTTTTGATTATTATGTGATGGGAGAAATTTCTTTTCTGGTCCAGTCTATTTGGAATTCTGGAGGCTTGTATGTTCATGGGCATTTCTTTCTTTAGGTTAGGGAAGTTTTCTTCTACAATTTTGTTGAAGGTATTTACTGGACCTTTAAGTTGGGAATTCTTGCTCTCCTCTATATCTATTATTCTTAGGTTTGGTCTTCTCATTGTGTCCTGGATATCCTGGATGATTTGTGTTAGGAGTTTTCTGTGTTTTTGTATTTTCTTTGACTGTTGTGTCAATGTTCTCTATGGTATCTTCTGCACCTGAGATTCTTTCTTCTTTCTCTTGCATTCTGTTGGTGATGCTTGCATCTATGATTCCTGATGTCTTTCCTAGGTTTACTTTTCCTAGGTTTCCTAGGTTATCCTTAGGTTTGGTTTTCTCATGGTGTCCTGGATTTCCTGGATGTTTTGAGTTAGGATATTTTTGCATTTTGCATTTTATTTGATTGTTGTGTCCATGTTCTCCATGGAATCTTCTTTATCTGAGATTCTCTCTTCCATCTCTTGTATTCTGTTGCTGATGCTCACATCTATGGTTCCTGATTTCTTTCCTAGGATTTCTATCTCCAGAGTTGTTTCCCTTAGGATTTTCTTTATTGTTTCTACTTCCATTTATAGCTCTTGGATAGTTTTGTTCAATTCCATCACCTGTTTGGTTGTGTTTTCCTGTANTTCTTTAAGGGATTTTGTGTTTCCTCGTTAAGGGCTTCAACCTGTTTATCAGTTTTCTCCTGTATTTCTTTAAGTGAGTAATTAATGCCCTTCTTAAAATCCTCTACCAGCATCATGAGTTATGATTTTAAATCAGAATCTTGCTTTTTGGGTGTGTTGGAGTATCCAGGACTCTCTGTGGTGGGAGTATTGTTTTTTGATGAGGCTGAGTAGTCTTGGTTTCTGTTAATAAGATTCTTATGTTTGCCTTTCACCATCTGGTAATCTCTGATGTTAGATATTCTAGCTGTCTCTGGCTGGTTTGTTCCTCCTATGATTCTGTTAGCCTCTGTCAGCACTCCTGGGAGTCCAACACTCTCTTGAGTCCCAGTGGTCAGAGCACTCTCTTCTGGCAAGCTCTCCTCTTGCAGGGAAAGTGCATAGAGGTCTCTATCTCAGATCTGTCTCCTGGCTGAGGATGAGGGTCTGAATGGACCCTGTTCAAGAAGCTCTGTTGCTTCTGAGGCCTGTGAGCTCTCATGCGTGGACTGGTCTCTCACACATTGCTTTTCTTTATAGCTCTTCTGCCAAGACAAAATGGCCACATTGTTTTATAATCAATCACGTTTTGTCAATTTGAATGGAATCTCTGGTTTAATTCCTACACACCTAAAGTTCTAGTCATACTTTCTTGTGAAAACTGTGATAAAAATTATATTTCCTTCAATGAAACTTTGTTGTATATTGGTTAGATGCAGATCCTTGGTAGATTTAGGGTGGGCTTGGGAATTTTCTTAACTGTCTTCTCCTCTCTGGATAAATGAAATCATGTGAATACTGAGTGGTTATATATCAGCTTCCTATTTGACAATTTTTCTGAAAAAAATTGTTAGGTTCAAAACTAGTTAAAATGTTTTGAAAGCTTTAAAATGTTTTATAAAGTTGTTTTGGAAGAGCCCTGGAAACTAAAATATATTGTTAAAATATTTTACTTGCATTAATATTTAATGTGTCTTTGAGTATAGGCCATCAGAGAATTCAAGGAATTCTTATGATACCAAGCATAACAGAAGGTTAATTGCTAAATGAAAAGTCTAATTTACTGTGAAACCTGATGAAGGGAACCTCAGATTATCAGATGAGTCACTGAGAATACTGCTTCTTAATCTTAGTGGGTATATATAAAATGATTCTCAAAATAAGAATGTTATAAGGGAGTGGTTTTTAGAGAAAGAGCTAATTGAAGACAGGACTTCATGTTTTCTCAGAAAATATTAATCAGTTTAATTTTCAAAAGTCACAAATATCTTTCTTGTTAATAGCATTTTCCCATTGTTTGGTTTGCATTCTGCTGTATTTTCTAGGAATAAGCCCCTATCCCTGCAGTTAAGATCAAAGGACGGTAGAATTTAGACTTTCCAATTTCAGTGGACAGTTGCTGTGAGATCTACATAGATGATCAAATATACATTCCTTCTTCGAACAGCCCCTGATACATGCTAAACAAAGTGAATATTAAATAAATTTATCATATAAACATATATTTATTATATTGAAATTGAAGAACAGTATATTCGGTAACTTTTATGTACATATGACATATTGTTTTATGTTCCTCATATACCAAAACAAAAACTGCTATTTAGAAAAATCTAACATTAAAGAAAGATTTAGATGTGTCATTATTTTGTCACTCAGTAGCTTTTTCTATGTAGTGGCACTCTAATCATTCCTGATAAAAACTTTAGGAGTCTAAAGTCAAAATCAGAATTTATGCTTTTAATCCCTGTATCCATATAGTTAAGCCATCACATTCCCAAAGGTTGTTACGAGTAATTCAAACTCACAACATAAAGAACTTTTTAAATATTATACTAAACAAATTTGGTAAGAAGAAAAGGGAGAAAGAATCGAAGGAAGTAAAGGAGGTTATAATTCCTGGAAAGAATAGAGCTTGAATTCCTTCATCATACTTGGGTATAGCCAGGTCTTGTGTGCTGGTATAGATGAGAAAGATATCATCAATGTACAATTTCAGTTGAAGATTAAGAGACCTCATATCTAAGGATAGTAAAAATCAGACATCATCACTATGGGGCATGTCAAAATTTTGCTTTCTGAGTTGCCGAGTCACAACTCCATGTCTAAAGATTCCATTTATGAAAACTCATTGGAATACTGTACTTGTGAATCTAGTAAATATTTCAGGTTTATGGTCAGAAGAAGAACTTGTAGAACTGCTAAAATATATTATTTCCTTAGATAATGTTTTATGCACCTATTCATAAATTGTGCCATTTAAAATGTAAGAAAATTATGTAGAGTGACAAATTATTTCAAACCCAATCGATCAAACAAAAACCATTTTAGACGACAGGGGTGGGTTGGGGAGGAGTTATGGGATGTGGAGCAGTTAGAGGGTCGATAGGGAGGCAGGGAATGGAATATGGAGTGTAAAAATGAAATTAACTAAAAAATACATCCAGCATAACACTGAAAAAAAAAACCTTCTTTAATTTGATGATCATTTTTTAGTTGGAAAATTGGGAAAGAAGAAATTTCTCAGAGGCTTTTGACACAGTAAGGAAGACATGGAATGCTCAGGGTTTTAGGAACAATGGTGAAAGTGGAAATGTTTTCATATAAATCATGAAAGTGAATCTCTAACACTGTACCTACCAAGTGTTGTTAGATCGGAGTGAAGACATACTAGGGAAATTGATCAGGCATGTTGTACAATGTTACAGGTGAACTCACAGCTGCCTTCCCAAATCAGCGACACTATAATTTTACCAGAAAGGGTATTTTCCCTGAAGGAATAAGGAAAAAATAAATCAAGAAATATCATTTTTTTTAAGTGAAGCTTTGAAGTGAGCATAGCAGCAGGCTTTATTGGTTCCTGCTGTGTTTTTTTCTTTAGACTAAAATCTTGTACGTTCAACAACAAAAAATGTCTGAATCAGTTAAAAAATAACAATTTGCATGTTTCTTTTCTTCTTAGTAGTGTTGATGGATACCATAGAGAAGTATCCTGAGAAGCTGTAATCTCTGTCTGTCTGCCTGTCTGTCTTTCTCTCTGTCTGTGTGTGTGTCATCCATAATTACATCCACCTGCCTGCCCAACCACCCATCTGACCACCAGTTTACCCATCATTCTGTCCTCCCATCCTTCCCTCTTCTGTTCACTTGATTATGTATCTAAGGAAGAATGCAGTCTGTCTGTGGGTAAGCCCGTTGTGGTAATACATAGGTCTGAGAGAATGTTGTCATCTATGCAAGAAGACTGGTCACTGAATTTTGCTTCTCAGACTGGCAACACAATGGTAAGATTGTGCAATTCAGGTGATGCCTGTATGTGGGGGTTTGAAGAGGGGACTGATGTTGTAGCAAGCATTGTCTTCTGTCTGTTATATTGTAAGAGAAAATGATAATGGAACTCGGAGAAGACTGCCTGTCTCTCATTAGCATTTCTTTACAGAGAATGAGCTGCACAGAAGGTAAGAGAAGATAAAGAGCTTGTAATGCTGGTGATAATGAAAATTTAGCTGCTTTGACCTTTGTGGCTACTCATTGTTAATGAATTAATTTGCTCGATTGGAATCCATTCGTTTCCAAATTTTAATACATGTTTGGTTATTAAAAGGAAAGGATAGAAAAACTTTTTAAAAAGGAAACAGAGAATAAAGTCATTAACCTATTCTGCAACCAACTCATCCCAAATAATAAGGTAAACATGAGATATTACCTTAGCCACGCCTCCCTTTAGGTTATATCAGCAGAAATAAAACAATTCACTAATAAGAGGTAAGAAATGATGAATACATTATTATCCACACCATTAAAGGGAGTATGGATGGTTAGTGAACTTTAACTTATGTGTTAAGTCTCTCTCTCTCTCTCTCTCTCTCTCTCTCTCTCTGTGGTGTTTGTGATAGATCTCTCTCTCTCTCTCTCTCTCTCTCTCTCTCTCTCTCTCTCTCTCTCTC